>NC_045161.1:15172151-15197151 GCF_900700415.2 Clupea harengus | reverse complement strand
GAAAGGCTGGACCCTCTGTCACCGGTCGTGCTGCATTATTAAAATATCGCTACCTCTGGGTGGGGACCACACCGCGCAGCTTCTCTGCCATGTTTACCAGGTTTGAATAGAACAGGAGATAAGCCACGCAAAGAAGTAGAAACCGCTTTCAGCCCAACACATTCACACAACCTCCTTACACTCCTTTCAACACACACACACACACACACGCACGCACATACATGCGCGCGCGCACACACACACACACACACACACACACACACACACACATACACACAGACAATGCCAAACCACAACACTATACTTGGTCTTACTTTCTCAATCTCTCTGTCCCTTTCTTTTTCTCTGTCTCGCCTTTTCTATACATCTCTTATTTTCTTTGCCTTGTGCAGTAGCTGTGACTGTCAGGCCAACCCCCAAAATAGTGCCTCCTCCAGGGAAGAGGTTGGTGGAAATAAGAAATCCTCCAGCTAGAGGTTTTCCTGCACTCTCCAATTCTGCTTTGCCCTAAGGCTGAATGTCTATATGTCTGCTCAGCCTATTTGCATCTAATACACCCCTCCACACACACTAACAAGCTCACATACACAGAGACACACATACACACACACACAAAGTTAATAGCTGCCGTCCACCAGCAATTAAAATATTGATTATCTCTCACCTCTGTTAATAAGACTGCGTGAATAAAAGTGAATTATTTTAGGGCACCTGGCCCCTTCCATTCCTTTGGCTTGACAAAGTCCAGAGCTGTATGGAAAACGCATTAATGCTAATGCCCCCAATGTGGTTTATATGCATTTCACGTGTATTTATCACACCGACAATAGCATGTGCAATAATTACTCGTATAGACTTCGCAGCGCTTGCATTGTGTCCGTCTGTGAGTTGTGCTTGTGCCAATAATTGAACTGCCAGAGGGCCGTTGTGGACATACATGTGTGCAATTCAGAGGCCAGCACTTCCGTCAGCGTGTTAAAAGCTTTTTTTGTCCCAGAACGTGCCCTGTCTCAGTTTGATTGCCAATCCTATGAGCAGCAAACAGATAAAGCACCAACAGCCATGACACAGATCTGATCAGAACGCCCTCTCACACACACACACACACACACACACACACACACACACACACACACATGCCTATATAATATACACACACACCACCCACTCGGCGTCTCGGTGGGAATGATTCAGGGCAGTTCCGCGGCCAGATGGTTGGACTGTGTGACAGGCTGTGCAGGTCACCTCATCCTCTAAGATCCAGGCACTGAATCAGTAATCCAAACTGCTTGGAAATGCCAAAAAACTCAACGGGGCTCAACACAAGAGCTTCAGGCAGACTCCAGAAATACCTCTCACACACGGTCTAAATCAGGAACACACACAAAAAAAAACAATCAATGAATACTTCACTGATCCAGTTTCACTGTAACTTACCTTGATTCATGAGGCCATTTTCTGAAGACTGATACAGGTAATAGTAGACTCACAGTGCACAGTGGTCACAGGAGTAGGCCATATAAGGCTGTGGCATGTTCACTGGTGCAGTGATTTAGTTTCTTAGCCTCAGAAACGCTTCACTCTTCCTCTACACTGACGAGGAAGAGAAAAGGTGAGGTTCTCCGGTGGGTTTAAAAGCAGCTTCGGAGTAGAATGCAATGGAGTGTACAATGGAGTGTATTTTCCCATTGATGCATGTGTTGTTGTTTACGCTGTAGTTTACCTCCTTGTTTGTTTGCCTGAGAAGTTTGGAAGATGCGATATGATGTGACACATCAAAGATCACCCAATTTCAATCAAACTGAGCTAAGTGGGGAAATCTTCCCTAAGCTCGCCGAGACTTCCTCTGAGGCTCTGTGCTTATATGCTTATCTTCCCTCTGCCTCTTTTGCCAGTTTTGTGGAGTTTGGAGAGGTGCCACGAGGGATGGAGAGACACAAACAGAGAGAGAAAGAGAAATGAGAGACAGGCAGACAGATAGAGAGACAAAGAGAGAAGTGGAGGAGGAGGAGGAAGAGGAGTGGCATATGGCAACAGGATTTGAGGATTTAACCTGAAATAATTTACAAGTTCACCTGACAAAAGATTAAGCTGGTGGCATAGTTTGTGAGGATTGTCACTGAACATAACACTGATTGTGTGTGTGTGTGAGTCTAACAAAACAACCGAAACACAACAGGGCTTTATTGCTGCATTCAGTGCACTTATATCAAGCTCAATGATAGTTCCAACTGCTCTCAAAAACATCTATTTTGACGAGTAATCCCATCAGTGAGAATCAGGTCATTATCACGTAACAGACATAACTGTCATAACCGTAACAGCAGGTGTTTAGGTGTACCAATTTGAGGTTAAGACCTGCTATCTCTGTTCCCAGAGTGGCTTTAGCAGTATCAACAAAGACGTCCAGATCACTGTTCCCAAACAGATCTGTTCAGACAAGATGCCTGTGGACATTCAGTCAATACTCAGCTCTCTCTGGTGAGCTGGGGAGAGGGTGTCAGACCGTGCGTGTGTGTGTGTGTGTGTGTGTGTGTGTGTGTGTGTGTGTGTGTGTGTGTGTGTCACCAGACGGGCTGGATGATTCTGGATCCCTAGCACCAAGCGCGGAGCCTTCGGTTCCTTCACGACACTGAGCAAAGATAACTGGGAGTCTTTTCCGTTTCACGTCCCACTGCATCTCTCCCTTGTCCGAGGCGCAGCCCCCCTGGACTGATGGATAGTGGGAAGTGGCGCACTGGCAACTTTGATCTGCTACAGATCGAGTCCGCTGCTCTGTAATGGGGGGTAATTGATCAGAAGGCAACCTCCCCCCACACACACACACACACGCTTCCCTCTCGCTCTCTCTGCCACTCCTCTCTCCACCCCAGAGCACACATCTGGGATCCTCACATTCCCAGCATGAACAAACTGAAGAGTGTATTTGAGTAGAAGAGGAGCATATCTATCTGTTCTCTCTTCCATAGAGCACTGTTGCATAGGTCCAGGGCTGCTAAGCGTTGGGCCTCTTCTGGGATACACGATGTGTTTATAGTGCCCAGAGCAGTCTGTTTCAGGTTTCATCATAGGAGGCACTGATGTGGAGGCGTTTAGTAAATCCTTTACAGGGTAGGCTCGAGGGTGATGGGAAGCATGTTTTCAAGGCTTTTCCCAACAAATTCCACCCTGTATTACTCAATCCGAGGAATATGGGATGGGTGGCGCAGGCAGCAGCACTGGGGGGAGGCCAGAGGATTTATGAGGGTTTGGAAAAATAGGCTGGCCCTGTGTCCCCGTATCCTTAGTAATGGGGACTATAAACTCTTCCTTTCTCGCCCTACAACAACAGTGACAACACAGCATCTCTGCGGTCTCTTTTCTCTTTTCTCTTCTTCTTGTTCCCTCTCCCTCTCCCTCTCCCTCTCCCTCTCCCTTGATGCTGCTGATGCTGCGGCGGCGGCCCTTCCCCCGGTCCCTGGGACCTGGCCGCTCTCTCAGAATACCAAGCAGCGCATTCTGGGCGCGGCGGCCACATCCCTCCGTGCAGCTGAGCTGCCCTTTATCTGCGCTGCCCCCTTTTCGCAGCTCCTCTGCACCTTCTTTCGCAGCTCTCTCTCTCTCTCTCTCTCTCTCTCTCTCTCTCTCTCTCTCTCTGCATGTTAGAGCAGACTGCTGACAGCAGCAGGAAGAAGATGGCAGCAAAAGAAGAGAGAACAAGAAAGAGAGAGAGAGAGAGAGAGAGAGAAGGAAGCAATTTTCCAGAAGCTAGCCAGGGTCTCGCCGGCGGTCAGCCAAGTGACCGGCGTAAGGATCGGTGTTCCACCGGCTCGCTGACACATGTTTGTGAAGACTCAGCATCCCCTGTGCCGACACGCTTAATCTGAGGATGCTGTAGGACAACATGGCCGGGTCACAGGCCCCGGGCCGCCCAGTCACACAGAGGTAGCAGTGCAGAAATAGATGTGTGCTCTGGGCTCCGTGGCCGTCGTACACAGGCGAGCCATCATTCAACAAAGCCCTCTCTCGCTTTGTCAGAAAAAAGTTCTATATTTGGATGTTTGGAGCGGTTCTGCTGCAGTTCTGTTTATCTTCTCATCCCCACTCTTGGCAGATGAAGGGGAGAATTTCAGACTTCATAAATCTTTTTTTTGTTTTGTCTTATTTTTTGAGTACATGACGAAGAGCTGGCATCCAAACGAGCCAGGATTGTTGTTAGGCAGCCAACTAGATTTCTGTCTTTCTCAGTGTCTTTCTCAGCATCTCCCTCTCTGTCTCTCTCCCTCTGTCTGGTACCTGCAGGCCTGTCATTTGCTCAGTGTGGGCCGCCGTGCCACTCCAGCAGCTCCGGCAGGGGAACTCCCCATGTTTACTCTCCCTCAGATGAGTCCTCCATCATGGAGGCGCTGGAGCCCAGCGACACCCCTGTGCCCCCCCGCCCCCCTGCCTAGCACCCCCTTCTCTCCTCCTCACTGGTCCGGAGCCTCACCCCCCACCATGGAGACAGGCTAATTAACACTCCATCCATCAGCTAGCTCCGTGCGAGCACGTTCACATGGAGAGCGGCTGAGAGAAATGGCTGGGAGATGTGGAGCATGGAAGGAGAGAGGAAGATTACTCTTTGAAAAACACTGCACAGCCACAGAGAAGCTTCTTACACACACACACACGCACACACACACACACACACAGTGTAGGCTTTGGAGATTATTGCACACACCTTTGATTGTTGTTTTTTTTGTCTCTGGAGGAGAAGATAGAACTGCAATTTGGAAATGCCCATCCTTTCTGTCTGAGGAGGAAATGAAACTCTTCACCTCAGCATTATGAGGCCTGAAGAAGAAGGAAAGCTTCAGACTTGAGTTATCTGGTCGGTGACCAGCCAGTCCATTTGCAGATGTCTTCCCCACTGCCTATCTGCCTGTGCAGCTAGCTGTTGATTCTCATGTGTGTCTTTCATTCTCACTTTCTCTCATTGTCCTCTCTTTCTTTATTTCTCTCTTTCTCCATCTGTTCTGTCACTTAGTCACACCCATGCAGACACAGTAACAGAGGGAGCTGTGTACTCTGGGCCAGCAGATGTGCTAAATGCCCCCCCCCCACCCCTGAAAGATTCCTTTGTAAGAGGCAGAATTGGTACGGTAGCGGGTCGGTAAATGGCTGACTGTAACGAGAATGAAAATGGTTTATTACATCTCCCCATGAAGCCAGAGTCTAAATATCAGTGTTAAAAGAACATTTAGAAAGGCAATCTCCTCCTCCACCCCCCATGTTTTATCTTCTTCATTGGTAATCATGGATGCAGCTGAGTGCTCTAGCATCTCAAAGGGGAAGCTGTGGCTTATGTTGTCTGAGGACCGCAAGCATGCAGCTTTTCTTGTCAGTGTTTGTATGTGTGTGTGTGTGTGTGTGTGTGTGTGTGTGTGTGTGTGTGTGTGTGTGTGTGTGTGGTGTGTGTGTGTGTGTGTGTGTGTGTGTGTGTGTGTGTGTGTGTGTGTGTGTGTGTGTGTGTGTGTGTGTGTGTGTGTTGTGATGTGATGTGAGAGTTTTGGTCGATTTTCCCCCCTCTGGCCAGTGTCTTAAGATGAATGGCTATAATAATAATAGGCTGGTTCTGTGAAGATGCCTCCCCAAGGGAGAATACAGAAAGATTGGCCTTTTAGTCTTACAAAGGCGGCGTTGATCTGCTGAATGCATTATTCGATCAGAATGTCCTCTCCTCTGCGCCCCCAGACTACATTGCCACAAGAACACCTCCTTCCAGACTAGGGTTAGGTGAGTCATTAAGCCTGAAATTTGACTTGAGGACGGGGTCTCAAAAGGCTTTTTAAAGGATTATTCTATTCTATGTAATGACATGCAAAGCTCTTAAGACCTGTGTGCTAAAATGTTCTGTGTGCATTTGTTCTGTTAAAACTTACAGTAGGTGTTTTAAGGCAAAGTAATTATTTTGTTATCTTGCTGAAGAAATTGTCAAAGTCACAAAGTCTGTGTTGCGACAGATAAAAACAGAATAAAACCTAATAGTGCCTTCACAGTTTTACAAGGAGTTATGGTTACTCTGTTACCAAGAAAAATTCAGGGGCTTGAAAAAAAGATATTTTCTTAGCAGGTCTGAGGTCAGTTGCTGGAAGATTCGCCACAACCAAATGAAAATCTAGGGCTGGATTCACTTCAGATGTTCAGACTGATCCACAGGCTGCGATTCCCCAACACCAAACACCACAAATCAATCCCTAATCTAGTCCAATCCAGTTCCTAATCCAGGTGCCCCTTACTTTTCCCCATTCCTCAGTGAGATCCACAGCGCTGTGAGTGCATCAGTTGACACCCACCCCTACCCTCATTTCCCGTCATCGCTTCCCCCCTGCCGGAGGTGCATGCTAGGGCCTGGTCCTCTTCATCTCTGGCCTCCCCCTGCTCCAGTCATTAGACAGATGGAAGCCACTAATGCAGACACATGACACCAGCGCCTCTGCAGTCTGCCAATATTGACGGGCCCCTGACACCAATTACCAGCGGGTAATTACCCAATAGAGTTGTTGCGCCGGGCGGCGTCCGCTGTCCCCAACATGCCACCGTAACGCGGCCATCACGCCTCACATTCCAGACTCTGTCACTGATGAGATGCTACTAAACTCATCAAATAGGAATAATTTACCTCCGAATAGATGCCTCACGAATGTTATGTGCGGCTGTTATTGTGTCTGTAATGGAACTACTTCCATTGATCAAAGGTTTATCGTCATAGCACCAAGTGACTGCTGTTATAACAGAGTATCAGCATGTTTATTACCATTTAGTGGGAGCACTAAAATTGGCAGCTATAGAGAAACACAAATCTGTGTGTATCATGATCCAACACCTGTTCTCAACATGGGGGAATCATGAGTTGTTCTATGAGCCAATGCAGTAAAGGGGATTTGAAATTCAAAATCCAGATCAGCAAGATTTAGTCGCTTGAATGTGACATGAGGTTGCTATAACTCAGACAGAGCGGGGTGGGAAGAGTTGGGTTTGTGTGTGTGTGTGTGTGTGCAAGTGCGTGTGTGTGTGTGTGTGTGTGCAAGTGTGTGTGTGTGTGTGTGGGGGGGGGGAGTTGTACTTGGGTGCAGAGATGGTAAGATGGACCCATATATGTTCTGCCAGTTAAAAACAGAGGATTTGTACTAAAAGAAAGAGAGGATGAACAGCACTCCTCTCCCCCCCCCCCTCTCTCTCACTCACTCTCTCTGTCTCTCAGGGGTAGGGGGAGGTTTGTGCCTTGGCAGCACAGTCTTCAGAAACCATCTCATGTAATGACTGTCCTGTCCAGTGCTTGTCCTGTAATTTCATTCACGTCAGGATGCTGTCAGGAGATGGCTTTGTGGTTTCTCTGAAAGGACTGCATAAAGGATAAGGTATTCTGGCACTGGGAAAGAAAGAAACAAAGGGAGGGAGGGAAAAATGACTGTTTGCAGACAGAGATGGTGGCAGGTCCTTACACATACACACATATACACACACACGGGTGGTTTTAGTGAATTGGAGGCCCAAGGCAAAGACCAATTTCAGGCCTCTCTGCATTTTGCTTATCACAATTATAACTAGTGAACAAAAACTACTTGGAGGCCGTTCTTTTCAGTCAACAAAGTCACAGAACTAAAGGGCAGACACAAATGAGAATTCTAAATGTTCTAACTGAAGAACTTCAAATGACCTTCAGTCAGGTTTCCACTTTTTTCATTGTTATCTCGTAGTTTTCCTTTGTATACCTTCTTGGGGCCGTGTCTGTATTTTTTGGGAACTCAATATTCCTTATTTGTTTGGGGCCTTTTTCACAATTTCAATTTATCTGGCCACAACGCGGGGTGTTCGCTAATGATCTGCTGCTCTCGCTAGCGCTGCTCCGGTCGCTCTGTAACGGTGGTGGTATAATGGCTGCTGCTGGATGCTGAGCTGGAGCGTTCTGAGCAGGTGTCTGGTTTTCGGTGGACTTCTGCTGTCTGTCTGTCTGTGTCGCCTCTGACACTTCCCTCACACACTGTAGCTGCTTCACTGCGACCAGCCGGAGCGCTAATACTAGATGTTGTAGTGTGTAGTATAGTGTAGTGTGTACTTGTAGCGTTGTGTGTACAACACAGGTGGAGGTAGCAGCTGTTGCTAAAGTTAGCTTGCTCAGCTTCTTCAACTAACGTTGCACCTGTTATAACATTAGCTACTTGCTCCGCCGTGTAGACTCTTTCTGTTTTATTAGGATTTCATCAGTTTAAGCAAACTTTCCTTAAACTGGGCATCTTCCTTCCTCATCTTGCTTTACTGAAATCCACTTTGAAAATGATTCATGGCTTCACAAAAATTGTGACTGTCTCTGATGGTAGGCTTACTTGAATTGCTACAAGGTTGCGTCAAGGTTGAATAGTCCATGTAATGAAAAATGTGAGTGATAATAAATATATTGGATAGGACTGCATTTCCATGTAAATGTTAAAGATCATCATTCGTTTGGAAGAAAGGAAAAATTTATTATAAATAAAAAAAAGGAAACACAAATTCACGATACCCTTAGCAGATGAGGCCCCAAGCAATTTCCCACTTATGCTTTATGGTAAAAACTATGTGTACACACACACACACACACATACACCGACTTCCTGTGTGTACTGGACTGGACTGGATGTTAATTGCCAATGTGATGGTTGGCCCAAAACTCTTGAATTTTTCTCAAGATAAGTAGATCAATAAACATGTCTTGCTCTGAGGGGGCCCCTCACCTCATAGTCCCTTCTCAGATGAACACCCCTGAAAAATGAAACGACTCCGTTTGATTTAATCAGCCTGAGAAAAACAGCAAGAACCTGTTTACCCTGATGGCTCCTATCACCTCACCTCCCCCGCCCACAGTAAAACTCACACTCATTGTAAGACTTTCATTTTACCGTTAACATCATGCACATGTGAGACTCACTTGAAGCTATTAAAGGCCTACCACATAACCTGTAGCCGAATAGAAACACAACAGAAACATGTCATGACACATTCCAGTCAACGAGATCTTATAGATTTTACTGGATGAAGACACTAAGGCTCTTACCCAGCATTCTATTATGAGTCAGTGCTTTGCTGGGGCTGCTATAGATAAATACTTGTCACGATATAAATCAAGCGAGAGCCCCAATACTGCTGCCTGGTGAGTCAGTGCTTTTTACTCTGCCGTGGTCCTGATTGATGTGTGCACAGGAGTATTCCATGGGGTATATGTCCCGCTGGTGGCATCACGCCCCCGTCTGATCTCATTGGTTGATCTCTAAAGGGAGAGACACCGCCTCCATTACCTCCAGATTCCTGGCAGCAGAGCGTTCGAGGCCGGCCTCACGTGAGATGGGATCTGATTTAAAGGCAGAGGCGTTTAGGCTGGCCTCGTCGGGCCTCTGCTGGATTCAAACGGCAGACATATGACTCGTGTCTTCCCTTTCAAAGCAATCACCCCCCCACTGGAGGAAGAAATATAGTTCAAAGGCTGTTGTCACTGCTTGGTGATGTGTGTTTGGGTGAATGTTTTTGTGAGTGTGCACATGCGTGCACATTTGTGTATGTGTGTGTGTGTGTGCACGTGTGTGTAAATTTGCTCTCTCCATTTGGTTCCAGGTCCACATTTATTCATGTGTGTGTATGTCTTCCTGACGAGTGTGGAGGGAGAGTTAGATTGCTTGAGCGGAAGAAAACGCCTTTTGAGAGGGCTGCTTTTGCACCAGAGCATGGAGGGTCCTTTGGCACTTTAAGAGCTTTGTTCATCCATTATTTAAGGCTATTGGTAAATGCATGCAACTCAGGTAGGAGTTCATTCCCTTCCTCCTCCTCCATGTCAGATCGACAGTGAGCAGTGGGACACGACACATCACCACCCCGGTTAATCCGTGTGCTATCTGCGACCGCTGGCGAAGTGTGATGGAAAATGTTTATTTATGAACATGTGCGAGCAGGGAGAGCCGGGGTGTGCACGGCCAGTGGGAGTGGAGTTTGGCAGATTGTTAGATTAAGTGAACTCAGCTATGAAGTTGCTCTGTCGGAAACTGTTTGTGTGTGTGTGAGAGTGTGTGTTTGTGTGTTTGTGTGTGTGTGTGTGTGTGTGTGTGTGTGTGTGTGTGTGTGTGTGTGTGTGTGTGTGTGTGTGTGTGTGTGTGTGTGTGTGTGCGCGCGCGCGGGCATGCGTGTGAGAATCACGATGCAATTGCATGTGATCTATCCAGCCGGAAGAGGAAAGTGGCAGATTGGTAGAAAATCGTATTTGAGAGGCTGCAGCAGGTGTTTGCTGTAGAAAAATATGCTACTTTTAGCTGGGTCTTTCTTAACTTCACATTCACACCCTGCTGGATTACAGCTGACAACACACCCTTCTGGAAGGTTCTAGTATACACTACCACCAGTATTTCCATTTCTCATAACATGCAACAGATACTCTACATGCATGCCTCTCTGTGCATTGTAAGTGCAGACTGTTAGTCAGGGGACTCTTTCACAGCAAGACCATAAATAATATTGACTTAATAGGAGCACATTGTCATGTCTGATTTCCCACTGTGTTTAATTAAGAGCATTGGTAGTTGACTGAGCATATTCCCGTTCCCCTGCAAACATAAATTATAAATGTGTGTGTGTGTGTGTGTGTGTGTGTGTGTGTGTGTGTGTCTGTGCATACATCCCCGTGTCCCCAGAGCACCCTGTGACAAGACGAGAAGAAGAGGAGCCGTTTGTCACACATAATCGTTTTTAATTGATTTCATGTTATTCCATGTTATTCAGTGTGTGTGTGTGTGTGTGTGAGAGAGAGTACACCACACACACACACACACTCCTCCTCCTTCTGTTTTTTGGGGTATTTTTTATTTTATTTGATTATCTGCCGGGAAGCGGATTACTTCTCCCCCTGCCTGTGGCCAGCTCAGTGTCATCCTGACACTGGAGATGAATAGAAGGGAAGAGGGAGGATGCTTTCCTGGAAGAGGGATGGAGAGTAACGAGGAGGTGAGAAGGTTCAATGGAGATGCTCTGGGTCGTCTCCTAGTGGGTTTGATGATGGAGTAGTAGTGCTGGCAGTGTGGTTCTGTGCAAGAGCGACCTGGTATGAACCCGCCCCACATCCTTAGGAATCAGAATCAGAATCAGAATCAGAATCAGAAAGGTTTTTACTGCCAAGTAGGTTTTCACCTACGAGGAATTCTTTGTGGTACAATGGTGCAAACAATAAACATACACAATAAACAATAAACAATACACATATTAGGTTACAGCAGGAGTGTGCAAAAAAGGGATTAGAGTCCCTGTTGGGGGGCGGGGGTCCCGGGCCTTGTTGATGAGGCCAACCGCAGACGGGAAGAAGCTGCTCAGGTGGCGTGAGGTTTTGGTCCTGATGGACCGCAGCCTTCTGCCGGAGGGGAGTGGCACAAGGAGTTTGTGTCCAGGGTGGGAGGGATCAGCCATAATCTTCCCTGCACGCCTCAGGGTCCTGGATGCATACAAATCCTGGAGAGATGGCAAATTGCAGCCAATCACCTTCTCCGCAGAACGAATGACACGCTGCAGTCTGCTTTTGTCTTTGGCAGTGGCAGCAGCGTACCAGATGGTGATGGAGGAGGTGAGGATGGACTCAATGATGGAGGTGTAAAAGTTCACCATCATTGCCTTTGGCAGGTTGAATTTCTTCAGCTGCCGCAGGAAGTACATCCTCTGATGTGCCTTTTTGGTGAGGGAGATGATGTTTAGCTCCCACTTGAGGTCCTGGGAGATGATGGTGCCCAGGAAGCGGATGGACTCCACACTGTCAACTGGGGCGTCACTCAGGGTGATGGGGTTGGGAGGGGCTGGGTTCTTCCTGAAATCGACAACCATCTCCACTGTTTTCAGTGCGTTGAGCTCCAGATTGTTCTGTCCACACCAGGTCACCAGATGGTCAATCTCCCACCTGTAGGCAGACTCATCACCACCAGAGATGAGCCCAATGAGGGTGGTGTCGTCCGCGAACTTGAGGAGCTTGACGGACTGGTGACTGGAGGTGCAGCTGTTGGTGTACAGGGAGAAGAGAAGAGGGGAAAGAACGCAGCCTTGAGGGGAACCGGTGCTGATGGTCCGGGGGTCAGAGACATGTTTTCCCAGCCGCACGTGCTGCCTCCGGTCAGACAGGAAGTCTGTGATCCACCTGCAGATGGAGTCAGGCACACTCAGCCGGAGAAGCTTGTCCTGTAGCAGAGCCGGGATGATAGTATTGAAGGCAGAGCTGAAGTCCACAAACAGGATCCTGGTATAGGTTCCTGAGGTGTCCAGGAACGTGTGTGAAAGGATTCTTTAGGCTGGATGGTCCTTCTTTAGGTTTGCTAGTCGTGCGGAATTAAATCTTTCAGAGGCAGAAAGAAATACTGCAGTGTGTAAAACACTTCAGTGTGTGCATGTGTTTTTGACATACTGATTCCTCTAAACTCAGATGCCTTCTGCTCTGTCTCAGCATGCTGGTTTCTACTGCCATTCATTCTATAGGCTCAGTCTCCGCAACAGAAGAGGAGAGAGAAACGTGCACAGACTCTCTTGCCTGGAGCGGAGGACAACAGTGAACACCTGTGTTTTGACTCTCCTTCTGAATGCATTGGGCTGCAGGGCAAGAGCAGGGGCGGGGGGTGGGGGATTGGGTGAAGCCGCCACTCATACTCCCGATTGCTGAGAGTTAATTAGGCAAAATGCAGTTGCATCCAGAGCCCCAGAGAGATGGAAAAGAGAGATAGAAAGAGAGAGAGAGAATACATATTTTCTATTCCGTGTTCCTTTGTTGCCTTGTCTCCCTTCCCCTGAAATGTGTGAAGCCGTCTCGTCATGGATGTCTGTCTGCTGTCATGGATGTCTGCTTCATAAATACAGTCAGATGCTAAAGTCCCCCATGTCTCTTGACACCGCTCTCCATGGAGAGGGCTCCCGGGATGCTCTCGCTTGTGTGCCGGGAAAGCGAGACGGGGCTTCAGATACATCACGCTCTCCAGGGGAGGAGAGGGGGGGGGGGGGGGGGCGGATGGCAAGAACATCACAACATCAACCGCAGTCAGCTTTGCATTCATTGGGCTTGTTTTTTTATTTTGTCACATGTCAGGCAGACAATGTAGGTACAAATCCTTTAATTACAGATTCATCCCTCATAAACCGTGGGGACGGTCTATTGTAAATAATGCATCAGGCTCCAGTAAGCGGCGTTTGGTCACGCTCCGAGTCTGAATGAGCCTGAAGTGGCAGAGATCCCTTTCAGCCTGGAGCGGCCCTCTTTGTTGCCTTTTTTCTTGCTCCTGGTGGATTTCCTCACTCGATTAATTAGGCCTGGAATTCACACAGTGGCTAATTCTTCCTCAGCCCATCTGGCAGGTGACATTTTCCACACACAGACCCCCTCAGCTCTCGGTGCACTAAGACAGACTCCTGCTGCTATTGCCATCTCTCTCTCTCTCTCTCTCTCTTTCTCTCTCTCTCTCTCTCTCTGGGGGGGAGGACCACCACGCCAAGCCCCTGTGAAGCCCTGCCTGGTGCCCGCGTGTGCCATGTGCCGTCTCCTCTGCTAAGAGCCCATCATGATGTACGGTGCACACTGTACCTCATCATTCATTAATTCTCTCTCTCTTTCTCCTCCTTTCCTGTTCTCCCTCTTTCCCTCTCTCCCTCTCTCTGTCTCTCTCTGTCTTTCTCTCTCTCTCTCCTTCTCTCTCTCTCTCTCTCCTCCTTTCCTGCTCTCCCTCTCTCTCTCTCCTCTCTCTCTCTCAGCTTGATAAATGTTTGATGCAGAGTGTTTCTTTCCGGTGTGGCAGTGCTCACGTCCCCATGACGTGCTCAGGCCAGGCCTCAGCAGCCTCCTCCCACCTCCTTGTGCTGTCGTTTATTTTTATCCCTCGCTTCTCAAACAGGAACCTGGCCCTGGGCATGTAGCGCTGCCGTGATCGGCCCTGACCACCGAAGTCAGTGTGGGCATCGCGTGATGGCCTGTCCCAGGGGAGAGAGTAGCTCTGGTGGGTTATGTTTTGGCACTCAAAACCCTAAGGAGCTGATAAAAAGAGTCTGTGTGTGTGTGTCTGTTTTGGGATGTGACAAAAAAAAAAGCCCTTCAGAGAGGAGGTGCATCTGTCATCGACAGCTGAGATGCCAGCACCCAAGTCTCTGACGAGGGAAAAATACAGCACTCCCTTTCCCCTGCAGAAACGAACTCCACAAGTCGTGCAGCCAATGCTAATGCTGAAGTAAGGAGATGGCCACGTGCTTTAAGTGCTTTAGGCCCCGAAACATTTCAGATTGAGACACGGCTGACTAATGGAGAGGCCTGCTGAATGGTGTGGCATAACTACTCTATGCTTCTGCTCACAGATATTAAAGTGCTCTATTTGTCTCCTCATCCAGCCCTTGGATTTATAGGCGTGCTGACTGCAGCAGAGTCCAGTCCACCTCTCTCCCCAGCCCCCTCCCATGTCCGCTCACACCAAGAGTAATGGCTCCAGCGGACATATTTGCTTTGGAGCTCTTAAACGCAGAACATCAGGATTGCTGCACCCAACGGCCCCTCCTCCACTAAATCACCCCTCTCCACCCAAATTCAGGCCTCAGATGGGACCAGGTTCCCCCACCACCACACACCACTAACTGAGGGAGAGAGAGAGAGAGATAGAGAGAGAGAGAGATGAAAAGACCAAGGAAAGGGTGGTGATTCAGAGAGAAAGAGAGAATAAAAAAAAGGAAGGGAAATCAGTAGGGCTCATGATGGAAGTCTATCAGGGGAGAGATTTAATTACCAACCCAGGCTGTCTGTCTGACTGACTGACAGCTCCCTGTCATCTTCTCCAGCCTGACTCTTCTGAGTGGATGAGAGGGGGGACCTGTCGCGGGGTACCTGTCGGATCACCAGCACCAAGGGAGATGAAGTCATTTGGAAGTTCAATCACTCGGAAGAACAGATCAGAGGGGCTGAAATGGATGGCATAAAGTCAGGAAAATTGAGGAAATGGAGAGAGAGGAGAGGAAGACGGAAAGAGGGAGAGGTTATACAGAAAGAGAGAGAGAGGGCTGGAGCTGCTCCGTTTTCGTATGAATCTTTAATGAGCTGAATAATCCACTATAAATCCTTAATGGCTCAGAGGCATTGTTGCAGTGTTTTGGGGGGAATTTCTTCGGTGGCTCTGAGAGGCCAATCGTCTGTGTGTGTGCTGGTTTGTTACGTCCCTGCTGCAGGCTGCTGCCCACCACCCATCAGGGTTTATGTGGGCTCGACTGGTAAGAAACTGGCAAATTACCCTGAACTAATGACCTTTCCCTTCATGGTCACCAAAACACCTCCCAATTAGAACCAGAAAGATAGGGCTTTAGTGGAGGCAGTTATCAGCGGTCTACTTCTGGAGTGTGCTGCAGTGTTCCATTCCATTCCATTAAAGAGAACCTTGTACAAATGTCTAACATCACAGCCTCATATCAAGTTGAATGACTCGGTTCGCTGGATGCTGGTTTGTAGGATGGGTATGGTTTTGGAACTGCTCCCTAGAGATTTCCGGGATTCAGTTGAGTTGAATTTTGATACATGGCACCACGTCAGGCAAAACGAAGCAACTGTTTTTCTGGCTCTTACCATGAATTCATGAATCGAAGATCCGTACATTTCACAGTGCTACACCTTCAAACGCATTTCTTTTCACCATCTAGTTCCCACCACTGCCAGGTCCTGTCTTCACACCAGCCCTCGCGTTTTCACCATCACACTGCTTTCCTCTGCTAGCTGAACACCCTCACCTGGCTTAGCATATTACATGTCACCTGCTCACACTGTTGTTGCGCCAGGCGCTCACTGCCCTTTCCAGCAGAGGCACAGTTGGCACTGCCTTGGGATCAGGTGCGGACTGGCTGGCCCCCCTGGCGGGCTCCAGAAGGTAAGAGGCCGCCGGAGCCGGCTAGGGCACCCCACACAGATGCTCCCCCTAAATCCACCACCCGCACCCCACCCTACCACCACCCCTCACTTCCCTTTAATTAGCCCTCATGACAATAACCCCTGCTGCAGCATCTTTGAACAGCCATGGCTGGCTGGCTGGCGAAGCCCCCTTTAATTAATGCAGACCTTATTAAATGAGCGAGCCATCCAACTCCATAGGAGTAACACCTCATCCTCTCTGCTCCTCATGCTCCCCCCCCACTCTTCCTCCACCCCTCATCACTGGCTCTCTGGCCTATTAAGCTGTCTCTGTTATTACCATATAATTGATTGGTTTTCAGTGACCCAGAGCTGGGGCACTGGTAGGGTTGGTGTGCGTGCGGTGTGTAGTGTCTGCTGGTTGCGGCCCAGGCTCCGAGAGGGTAATAGTGTGGTGTTGGGTTGTGAGAAGGCCCCTCCCTCCTCAGCTTCTACTCCCCCCACCCCCACCCATTCCCCCCCGCCCTTGTGGTCCTCCTCAAGGTCCCGGCTGTAATTGCGACTGCTCAGTGTCCGCGAGCGCCAGGCAGGTAGGGACTTGCAGGTCAGGACCTTGTGCTCTGTTTGTTTGTTTTTTCCTTGTTGATTTTTTAGTTTTTTTGTTTTCATTCTCGCAATGGAATGGGACTCTGAAAGGCCCAAGGATGAATTACGCCTCTGCAGGTTTCCTGGCAGAGGTGAGGTCATGAGGGAACACATGAACATACATTTTAAACAAACACACACACAACCACACAGATTGCAAACACAGTACTCACCAAAAAAACACACCCAATGCGTGCGCACACACAGACCAACACACCAACACACAAACACACACACACACATACAAACAAGAAAATATATGTCCTCAAAGGGCCATATGTCAGCGCAATTACCACACTCGGGATTGGGGCTAATGCCACAGAGAAACAATGAACAGTCGATTAACTGGTTTTTATTGCCTTTGTGGAAGTGACGAGTTATCATGAGAGATCACTAATAAGCCTCACCTTGAACACCAGCAAATCACAGCCAACACAAGCAGCCCTATTGCCACCGCAGCCGGCCTTAATTAAGGGAGCAGTGAGCAAGGCTCATCTGCATATGTAGATTATCCCCGCGCCCGTGAGGAGGAGGCTGGCGGAGAGCATGGAGGAGTGTAGAGATGGCTGAGGGAGAGAGGGAGAGATAGGGAGATAACGTGTGGGCATCAGGTTGGTGAAGAACAGAGGTTGCAGTTTTCCAATCACGATTCATAATAATTAGCAGTAGGGAAAAACACTGGTGAATCTTTCTTTCTTCCCCCCAGATATATTCTCTCACTGCCACAACAGCCACTCAACATTCCTCCCACTCACCCCCAGTTTTCTGTTTGTGAAAAAATGTGAATGGTTGTAGGTATGACAGAGATATGACGTCATATCTCTGAGGTGAAGCTTTTGTGCTGAATTTCACGGCAAAGGTTTGGAAACGTGTTGGACAGGGTTTGGCAATCCTGTCATGATCAATACACTTGCTGTGGTCTGGTCCTGCTGGAGGACTGTGAGATATAGCACTGTTTTATTTCATAAGGTTGGGCCTGTGTGCTTACTGTGTGTGTGTGTGTGTGTGTGTGTGTGTGTGTGTGTGTGTGTGTGTGTGTGTAAGTGTGTGTGTGTGTGTGTGTGTGTGTATGTGGGCCAGTGTCTTGGAAGTGCCACAGGGACAGGGACGCTTTTATGCTTCACATCAGAGGGAGGACCGGCCACCTCTCCACATTAATTAGACTTTAATGGCAATCAATACGAGCCAGGTCCTGAAGAAAAAGCAATATTGATCCGTGCAAAATGTCAAGATGAAACAGTTTTGCTCAGGGAGCCCACAGGAGTGTGTTGGTGTGTGTATCTGTTTGTGTGTGTGCGTGTTGTGGGGGGGCTGAGATTAGGGCGCACTGATGAGGAGGCAGTCATTTAGCTTTACACACACACAAGAGTACACACACACACACACACGCAGACACATATACACACGCACACACATATACACACGATGCTAACCATATTTGTCAGTACTCAAACTAAGATATGCCACGGTGCACCTCTGTGTGATTGTTTCCCATTGCTAGCCTGAGGTGCCTGAACCTCGGTTTCCTGTGTGAAGAGCCCATTTTTTTCCCTCAGATGCTAATTATGATCACTTCATGAGGAGAGACAGATAAGGGCTTTAATTAAGCCTGAGAGGTGATTCTCATTTTCCCACGAGAGAGCTACCTGCATAAAATGTGAGAGCTATTAAAAGTTTGTGTGCAGTCTGCTGCTGTCGTGATAATTGATTTGACCCCAGATTGACGGTCATAATAATCTCCTCTCTTTGAAAGAGTCGGATGGCAGGTCATGTTTTTGTCAGTGATGAGATAAAGAAATAAAGTTTGTTGACTGAAATGTAATATGCATGAAATGAGCAATGATCGGTTGGCTTTTTTAAAATAAATATATCAGGCCTGCCATGTATGTTAAGACAGAAACCAAATGTCAAAGTATAAACCGAAGTGATTCCTAGCGTTGAAAAGATGAAGTTAACAGTTAGAACATATGCAAAGTGGTAAGGTGTAGAATGATTTCTCTGTAATCAGTTAAAGTGCTAAATCACTGTCCACATCAATGATTCCATAGAGCAGCTTAAAACAAAACACAATGATTAAACCCCCTCTGTGTTTCGATCAAACATCGGCCCTTTTTTAAATTCCTTGTTGGATCCTTTTGAAGAACAGCAGTGTCTCATCTTTTAATAGGTTGGCTTTCATAAGCTTGACTGGATGGACTCCCTTTGACACCTCTAGAGCTGCCTGGAATATGTCGAGATGTAGAGGTCATTCTCAGAGCACCTCAGTGGTGGTCAGCATAGAAGGGGTTTTGTATTTGCGGTGGTATGGTTTCAGCCATTTCCTAAAAGAAGATATGTCCAGATTGAGGTCTAGAATGTGTGGATTAAAGACTCGACATTTAAAACCGCAAACGGTATGTAGAACGGTCTGTTTGCATTTTTATAGAGATAAGTAGTAAACATCCAGTTGTAGGACTACTAACAAAGTAAGTTAAATGTTACATTTTCTGTTCTAGTTCCGTGGGTGCCTCTTTAGTTTCAGTAACTGCATGGGTATGCTGTGAGTGTTGTATAAATATGTTTACACGCAGTACAACTGTGTCAAAGAGCGTCTTCATGTACCATTATGTAAATGCAAAAAATCTCTGTCATTTCAGTGGAACGCTGATCAGCTCTTAACTTTCATAGTGATCTAGCCTGCCTTTCTCTTGATATGTTTGTGCCAGCACCGCAAGCAGACGTGCGCCTGTGTCATGAAAGATGGATGGATCATTTAGAACCTTCAGAGGAACATTGTAATTAGGTTTAGAAATTCCGCTTCCGCAGATGCTAACTGTGTGTTCCAGCACATTGGGAATTCAATCAGTGCACTAGGATAATCAAGTGCCTGTGAATATTAAGACCCCTCTCTCCCTCTCTCCCCCTCTCTCTCTCTCTCACAGGCACAGGTTAGGTGGGATAACTCTTGTTTTAGTCTTGCACTGTAATCAAGTGTCTTCCTGGCTAATTGTTTTCAGTTTTCCTCCGAATGAGATGGTTTCATGCAAATGTGGGTGTGTGTATGTGTGGTTGTGCATGTGTGTGTGTGTGTGTGTGTGTGTGTGTGTGTGCGTGCGTGCGTGTGTGTGTGTGTGTGTGTGTGTGTGTGTGTGTGTGTGTGTGTGTGTGTGTGTGTGTGTGTGTGTGTGTGTGTGTGTGTGTGTGTGTGTGTGTGCGCGTGTGTGTTGTACTATCTGTCCTCAAGGCAATATGTTAGAGTCAGTAGGGCCTCCTCTCTTGTCTGTGATTATCAGCCTGAGCACAGATGGGAGTGGAGCAGGCCTGTAGGCTGTGGTCATCACAGTCTACCCGGACACTCATTCTCTGTGTGCTCCTGCTTTTCCATCGTCCCTGACCCCATCCTGCAGGTTCCAGTATGGCAATGGCTGAGGTAGATGGAACATTTTAGAATGAATAAATTGTTATTCTTTTGCTTTTTCTCTCTCTCTCTCTTTTACTTTCTTTCTCTCTCTTTCTTTCTCTGCCAGGTGCATTGCCATTTGTCACCCACGTTAGGGACATTGATTTTTAGCCGCTCAGCCTCCCTGCTCCTTTCAGGAAATTGGTTTCCTCCGATCTAGGTCATTCCCCTGGATGTCATCAGACTGGAGTTTTTTGAGAGGTGGTGCGATGGCAGGTCTGTTTGTGTTCCCGCACAGTAATTGGATGTTGGTCTGAGACTTTCCCTGCACACAAATGTACAAACACACACACACACACAGACGTCGTACTCGTGCACCGTGCGCACAGCAAATGGGATGCAAACCACGGGGGTGTTCTCCCCTCTGGTGTGATTACTACAGCACAGTTCCCTCAGTTCGCTCCCTCCTTCTCTTTCAATGACATGAGCCGTTCCAGTGATGTGTGGAGTTGGGTCTTGGGGACTACACTCCTCCACTGCCATCAGACAACTTCAGCTCTGGAGCCGTGTATCTGTGGGAACACAAATATAATGACATCTGGCTTTCAGGGACTGCAAGGAGGAAGAGAGGGACAGAAAGAGAGAGCAGACAAGGTGTGAGAGCATTGCAAATGGCTGCCGTCAGTTGGGTTAGCAGTGTACAGGGATAGCCTGAGTGCCGCTCAGAGCTTTAGGCCTCTTAGTCAAGTCCATAGTCTGTACCAACTTAATGGTCTCCACCAGAACCGCAAGAAGCCCCTCATTGGTGATAAGCAGATAGACTCAAAGCTCTTTTGGGCTAATGGCACTTTAATTGTGTTTTAGCACCTTTTATTCTTCAAAAAGCCACAGCCTAAAATAGACAGTTGTAGTGTGAATAATGAGCCCCTTAAATCAGGAATTGCAGTAGAACACTGGTGCTGGTAAGAGACATGTGGGATTTTCCATGTGGCTGTCACCATGGTTACTTACCTTTGAGAGTTTTCTGGTATTTTCTGTCGGGCTTATCCTAGAACAGTTTTCATCTCCTCACTGTGTTGTTGCGGTTTGTTTTATGCTGAGAGAGAGCATGTAGGAAGATAAATTAAGCAGTGAAACAGACATTTTTCCTCAACTGTAAAGTACCTTCCCTGTGAGGCTTTGGAGGTCAGAGTGAGTCTGTGAGCTACCACAGGCCACGGAAGAACAAGCAGGATGGATTTTTCTCCACGTGTGTTTATTCATCATTTTAAAGGTGTGACTTAAGGATGTATGACTCTGAAAGCAGATATTGAAATCTGAAAGCAGATATTGCATTTATTACGATATCTCACATTTATTGCATTTTTCATGAACATCCTCATTCAGATCAATTAGATATCTTACTGTTCATCAAAACTGTAAGTTAATTTCTCAAAATCTTCCTCGGGGAACAGTCTGGATTGTTCATGCAGCAGAGCTAGAGCACATCCATGTCCCAACATGAGAAGATATTGATAAATTACTTCATGTTAATTAGCATAATGACTAATTAAGGCTCGTGACGAGATCCTGCCTGGCAGATACGGCAACACAATGAGGCCACAAATGAAGATAATTACTCAGTCTGATAAGGGCTCTTTGCATAAGCGTTCATAATTAATACCACTGGTGGTTTGGCAGAGGAGGTTCAAATGGATGTGAGTGCCTCCATCTCAGCCACCACAACAGCAATCCAGTCAACATTTCTGGATGGACTAATTGAATGGGATAATTTATTGTAATTAGCATTCATTAAAATTAAGTTTTGCTCTCTCTCTCTCTCTCTCTCTCTCTCTATCTCTATCTATCGCTCATCTCTCTGTGAATGATGTAAGAGCAGACTAGCATTGGGGGGGGGGGTTAAGTGAAGTGGGGTACTCTGATAGCCAACAGCAGTAGTCATCAGTCACAAGTCATATACAAAGCGAGGTACCGTAAAGGAGGTCATCTCTGAAATGATGCGTCTAATTTTGATGGAGCTGTTTTCAGTTCGGGGGAGATGGTGGGGTCTGGCGTTGATGAATGTGGGTGTTGCTGCTCAAACAAATGATCAGTGCAGTGTCGAGGACGAGGTGTGTTATTCACTGTATATTGGTCTGCACATTCCCAGTCTGAAAATAAATGCTTCCATTTGAATAGAATTCTGTTGTATGCGTCTGTCTAACAGGAATAATAGCAGCAATAACAATAATGACCATTATAATTGGTTGAATGTTTTCTCAGGAGTATATTACCATTGATTGCATGTTGGGCCTATATCAATAGTATAATGTTAAATGCATCACATAAAAGTCACTATTACATACAGTATACAACATCAAAACCTACATCATAACAATGTGCAACATCAATACCACATCAAAACAATACTGAAGGAGCCCTTAAGTGAAACCATGCTTACATGAGGTGTGGTATTAGATATAGATTAGAAGCAGTCTCTCAGACATAAGCATGTTGGGTTACAGGGTTCCTCTGTTTGAAAGAGTAGACATCCTCAACAAGCTTGTCCCCACTCGTAGCTTCTTATGATTGCTGACATACCAGGACTGGGTACTGATGTATAGTACCTAGCCATACAATGTCCCCATGTCAGTCATATGATAAAGTCTGTTCCTGTGGCGAAGTCATCTTGTTAGAAAACGAGGCATAAAATGGAAGCGAGACAATTTGGAGGAATTCTCCGTCCTGCTCGCGGGGATCCCCGCCACTGCGTGAAATCCCTCCTTTCATGTCCTACCACACCTGACGCAACTCCTCAGGGCAGCTCTTGATCTGCGGAACCCACCTGATGGAGCTAATGAAGAGCATTCTAATTACAGGATGGCTTTAATCATTGGTGGTGGAGGAAGGAGAAAGGGAAAACATGGTGGTCCTGGTTTACCTCAGGAGTGGGACAGAAGGCATGTCATTGAGAGAGCATAAAGTCTGCTGCCTTGACATGTTAGCGGCAGCTGGAAATTAATTTCCTTAAAACTTCTAGATTGATGGATAGGAATTCATCTTGTTTGTTGTTAAAGTAATACAAGTATTTAAGTAGCCTAAATCACATGTTCTCATGTTGATTGAGGGGGGAAGCATGTCAAGGGTGTGGCCAATGGCTGCTCAGAGTGGAGGGCTGAGTCTATTATGTCTATTATGTATTCCCCAGTGTTTTTGTGAGAGGCAGGTTGACTGATGGCTTCTCTGCACTATTTCTTTTTCATGTTTTGTTGACCATGCAGAAAATAGTAGCAAATCAACCAGGTCATCATTCATTAAGATTTATCCACAGAAAGGGCTGCTCTGAGAGATTGGAGTGGTTTCCGGCAGGAATATTATTTTAGGAGCTTATCTGGCCTCCATTTCTCCAGCTCTTCCTTGCACCCCCTCCCCCCTTCCTTCCCAGAACACACACACACACACTTTGCCTCTTTCATCCTACTCTTCACTATCCAGTGTACGGTCATAGCCCGGAGCACAGATGCTTCGTATGTGTCTTGATTTCTTTGAGAGGGTGATTTTCTGACAACTATCTCCTATTAACATCTTCCCCACTCCCATCTGCGCTGATTTAAATTCACAGTTGAGTTCGCTGCAGCCTGAAGGTATGCTCGCTGACACCACTTCCCCTCCCAAGCCGCCAGCGAATCCATCCTGCCAGCTTTTAGCTCAATTTCCCCAATTTCAAACTATGCTTCTGAAATTTCTTCACTTTTTCTTCTTCTTCTTCTTCTTCTTCTTCTTCTTCTTCTTCTTCTTCTTCTTTTTTGTCTTGAAAAGTTCCTTTGCCGGGTTATCTGCCAAAAAATGGTGACCCATCTTATTTCTTTGCACAGACTATAAGAGATGGTAATAGATTGCTCCTCGTTCACCTCTCCTCTGTTCTATCCCTCCACCTTCTTGGACCCTAATTAATACCTACACTGAGGGAAAGTGGAAAGCTCACTCTCTCATCTATAGTTCATCACAGGCTGTGTCTTTGACTCCTCTGCACATCAGCAATTTTTCTTTTGCCTACTACTACTGATTCACTCCATCAATGGGGTGATATTAAATATTGAGCATGCCTAAACTTAGACATCCACAATTCGGTTATGGATCCGCCATGGCTGAAGCCCGTTTAAATAATGATTTCTGGTTGGCTAGCATTCCATGCAGAGACACATGCGAGAGAGGGCAAAATCTGTTTTCTTTTATATTTCGTTTTGAGACATTTACTCTAAGGCTGCTTTTATCTGAGTTGCAGAAATACCTCTCTTCGGTTCTCTTGGGCCAGAGCACAGTTTTTAAATGGATATTATGTATTATGTGTAGACGTAAAAACAGCTGCTGACAAGATCAATGATGTAGGTTTTAAAAAGAGGCAGCATTAAGGTAAGACCATAATTCTCTATTTACTCAAGCCCATGTGAGCCCTATTAATTTAGATCCTTCTCATGGTAGCATCAGGTGGACAAGTGTCTTTGGGTAAATTAGCATTTAAATGACTTCTGGTGGGCAGCTTTTCGTCACAGTTAGCTCACTGTGAAGTCTACCCAACCAATTGAGACTGTGTCTGACTCATATCCCAAGCCTAATGCTTCAATTTGTCTGAATGTGTGTTGTCAGTGTATGTGCGTGTGTGCAGAATGATCAATCCATGCAATATTCATGGTAGCTGCATGTCTAGTGTATTAATAATTAGGCTAGCTACCCTTGTTAACATATACAGTATACAATATACATATAACTCAACAGTAGACCCTATTTACATTGAGTAAGTGTAAAGTAGGCTATAAACTCATCACCAAATAGGTTAGCTACAGGCTACTCTGCTGTAAGAGCACTGCCATACAAGATTTGAACTGTACTTGTTTGTTTAGGTTTGTCATTCAGTTTTTTCACCCTCGACCCTTCGCTGTACTTCCGTGCCCACCCCACGCATTGGGAATCACTGGGGTAGAGTAATGTTAGGTTGAAAGAGAAAATGGCATTCTGGGTTTATTTCAGCTCGCAGCGAGAGACGTCGCAGCGGGGTTTCGGGTCAGGAGTGGTGCAGCTCTGTTGAACATCGGAAATGTTTCATCTGCTGGAAGGAAGCAAAAAAC
>NC_045161.1:15159651-15162151 GCF_900700415.2 Clupea harengus | reverse complement strand
TGGACAACTAATCCTCTTTCTCTCTCTGGACTTGTCACATGTTCACACCAATCAATGGGCCTAAATTGGCCCTGTTCTGCCATGACGGATAAATACATCGTTGCGTGACTCTGCCAGACATTTTCGCACACGCCGCAAACCCGCGGGCTCATCCGTATTCTCCACCACGGTGCCCCCCTCATAGGCGGGCACACATTAAAAACCTGCTCATCACATTGATGGCCATGACGTCATCTCCTCTCTCCCCTCTCTCTCTCTTGTTACATCTGCATCAGTCTGTAACCGGCGTGATCAATACAGCTTAATTAAATGCTGTCGGTTGCGGCGATGCCATCCATCTGCAGAGACACTGGCTGACCCCTGGCAACTACCAGGTGGGCCCAGTGCCAGTGGCACCTGGCATGACACTCAGCGCAGGGGGAGGGAGGGGGGGGGGGAGGGGTGTTAGATGGACCAGAAGAACATTGTTTTTTCTTGCTGCTGTTGCTGTCAAAGAATGTCATGGTTTAATGGGACTCTCCACAAGCAGAAAAAAAACAAGTAGGTATTTGAGACATTTGCATGCACAGGATGTAGAGAAAAGACCAGAACTATTCCATAAGGTAGCCCATGAAAAATGAATGAGATAGTGAGTAAGGTTGTGGGCTATGACCCCTTCCACACACCCTCACTTTCCTATCTATTTCTCTTCTTCCATCCCTCTCTCTCTCTGTTTTATTCTGTTATTCCTATCTCATCTGTCTCACCCTAGTTCGATCCATCCTGCTCTTTTACTCCCCCCTCCAGCTGCCCTTTACCAGGGTGGGGGGGGGGGGGTCCAGAGGAAAGCTAATTATTTTTCCATCTCTCCCGTTCAGTCCAATGTCCTCCCTCAGTCTCTCTCTCTCTCGTTCCCTCTGTCTTCCTCTTCCTCTCTCATTCTCTCTCTTCCTCCCTCTCTCTCTACTCGATCTCTGACCATCAGTCATCAATCTCTCTCTCTCCCTCTCTCTCTCTCTCTCTCTGTTACTCCACTCCCACCATCCCTCCCTCCTTTCCCTCGCCCTGCCCTGTATCAGAGAGGTGGTTGCATATGAGCCAGGGGAAGGCTCCCGTAGCCACAGGGATGGCATTACAAATGCAGAGTGCTGTGGCAGGTCCCTGGCCTCGCTGCTCTGTCATCCCCACACAGACAAATGGTTCTCCCTGCCACTCCCAGCCAGCGGCTCCAGCCTCTCTTTCTCTCTCTCTCTCTCTCTCTCTCTCTCTCACACACACACTCCCCCTCTCCATCCCCCCCCCCCCCTGACGGTAGCTGACATGTGCTTTTGGCAGCACAGCACTCTGGAGCAGGGTGGACAGAGAAGGGAAAGGGGGTTTGGGTTTGTGTCTCTACGGTGGCAACCTGCCACGAGTCGTGGGTGAAGTTTATGGCAGTGGGGATTGTGATGTCGGCGGAAACAGCGGTGGAGGTTTTCAGATACGCGTGCGTGCTAATCGAAGCGGTGAGCCCGACCTTCTGCTGAGACGTCACAAAGTTTTATGGGATCGATAATTGTGTGAGACTTCAGATATTCAGTGTGGGAGGGAGGGAGGGAGGGAGGGAGGGAGGAAGAGAGAGATCTTTCACTGACATTGTTGTTTCCGCTCTTTGAAATGGCTGGGAGAAAGGCTGTGTGTCGTGTGTTTTAACGATGATGTGTGTGATGGTTAATAATTTAAGCACTTATGAATAATTTCTGTGCATCTATTCATGCGAGCATGCTGTGTGGAATTTCTATATTTAACCCCGGCAACCGGAGGAAGCCTCTCGCTATTTGCTATTCAAAAATGAGAGAAATAAAGAGAGAGAGAGAAGAAAAAGGGACACTCAACACCCTATTCTCACTTTCATCTCCACAGTGTTGAATACAAGGATTTGCCTTGCATAATCTGCTTTCCCTCAGTTGCTCCATTTGTCTCTGAACACCTCCATGAAGTCAATGAAGTCAATTACAAAATCTGACGCTCTGAATGAAATACTCGGGTTCAACTGTTTACTTATCTGCTCTCAAACAATAAGTAGATACAGAAATACAGCATTGCATCTCTCATCCAGGTAAACATACCGTTAAAGGCCATTCTTTCCAGAGTATGTGCTGACTCACATAGTTACATGACTCACAATAAATTGCATTAAGTGGCATTTTATATTGTCACGACTACCTAGCTCACAGTAGCCATGACATAGGGGAGACAGACACCGTCGGGTATCGTTTATATACAACACAAGCAAATGGTGCCAGACATCTATGGCAGAGGGTGAAGGGCCTTGGGCTGGAGATTGTAGTGCCTTAGGGCCCAGTCTGTGCAGCCCTACACCTGTACTTCCCTGAATGGAAAGAGCAGAGCAATGCCAGTTGCCAGGCACCGAAGCTGTTGGCATCGCCAGGGAAACGGACTGCGTGCGTGATCATGCTGCTGATGCCCAACTGTGGAGCGATGGAGTCAACTTCCTATTCACACACACGTATACACACAG
>NC_045161.1:15099651-15154651 GCF_900700415.2 Clupea harengus | reverse complement strand
AAGGCTTACGGGTTCTATTACCAGGGAGTGTAATGGTATTTAGTTTTTATACTATATATTGGAGACTCAGTCTTGGATTTGTCAGTCATGGATCCAGGTTTATTCTTGAACAATGGCGGCCGACATTGTTGAGACAGAGACTTGAAGATCCCCACTCCCTCACAGCGCTTCACCTCACAGGGTTTCCGCGGGTCCTTAAAAAGTCATAAAAAGTCTCAAATCAGATAATCCGAATTTTAGGCCTTAAAATGTCATAAAAAGTCTTAATTACGATTTTGACTGGTCATAAAAATGTATTGGATTATATGTGACTTTTATAAAGTTTTAAACTTGTTTTGGGGATCACTCCACAACAAAACGAAAGCCACATGCAAACAATAAAAACACGGCAAACTTCAGCCCGGCAGGATTTATCGGAGCACGCCAAGGCTGTGTGTTGCGATGTGCGTTGTGGGATAACGTGGTGCCTTAAAATTGTTTATGTTAACGTTGCTTCGAATATGGGTAAGTGCAAGTTCAACGAGATCTGTCTCGAGAACAGTGCATTTAGTGCTTGGTTGAAGCCTGTCGAAAATAACCCATTTGAAGCCCGCTGCACTTTGTGCAAGAAGACGCTGAAATTAGCTTCTTTGGGTATGAAAGCATTAGAGTAGTATGGAAGGTCAGAAAAACATAACGCCACTCTAAAAAGCCAGCAGCAAACACCTGCAATCACCCAATTTTGTTCTGGTTCATTGGGAGCATCACCCGGGCCCAGTGCGACCCAGTCTGCTCTATCAACTTTGACGCCTACAACTCCGGTAAGCGACCTCCGGACAGCGTTCGGATCTACGCCAACATTAAAAGCGGAGGTGCTCTGGACTTTACACACGGTAGCAAAACATCAGTCCTATAAAAGCAATGATGACATAGGTGAGCTGTTTCAAACCATGTTCCCTGATTCTGACATCGCTAAAACCTTCAAGTTGGGAAAGGACAAGACGTCTTACATTACGCGATTTGGATTGGCAGATTTCATTGAGAGACAGTTGTATCAGTATAGAGTGTGCTATACAACAAAGTAATGATCGGACATGAGACCGTGATAGACATCACGTGCATTCTTTACTGTATGTTTCATAGGACAAAAATACCCAACATTCTATGCAGGTTAACAGTGGGGTATTACGGATGCCCCGAGGGAACTAACTTAATTCAATATCAATACACAACATTCCTCCCCCTTTACTTTTAAATCCCCATAAGTAAAAGTAATATTCACTGTATTGATTATTCTTTTCTAACAGTCTTAAACCTTAAAGAAACTTGCTTTTCTTTTTAATAGAACAGTCCTTTTTACTTTAACAATGTTACATAATAACATTTAACAAATTAACAAAATAACATTTCCTGAACTATGGAAAGAGGGTAGACTGCCTCAATTCCCAGTAAGGACGTGAAATAGGTCTTAAAATTGCATTCATCATGGTCATAAAAAGGTCTTAAAACGTCTTAAATTGAACTTGTTGAAACCTGCAGAAACCCTGCCTCAGCATATCTGAATTATCCCTTCAGGGACAGTCTGTTAAATACACTGATATTAAGGGGTGTTACCGTCTATTCAAATAGGCCATGGAGACAAGGCCCTTTGTCTCGACCTGGGGGGGAAGGTGAGAGCAATGTCACACCTCACTCCCCAGGTCAAAACCAAGCATTTTCACCCAGGAAATGCTTTCATGCTAGTTAAATCCAAATAAAAGTAACAATTATAACTAGGTATAAGATACATTGAATTATTGACTATGGCATATCCTTATTAACTATAAATTTCATAATGCCGGTCCCTTCAAGTGCACATAGTGACAGAAATGTGTAATGTAGTTAATTTGGAAGTTAAGTCATTTTGGATTAAAGCACCTCCTAAATGCAAGATGCAGAACCATGCCAGTGGTCTCCATTTAGATTTTTTTTCCCCCTTTGTACAGTATCTTTATCCATCCAGTGGAACTGTGTCATTATAACCCTACGGCTCTAGTCTGTTCATGGTGCTGCCAGTCAATAGCACAGTGGTGGAGTTGAGGTGTTATCCAGACATCTCTCCTCAGCCGAGGCGCGCCCTGGTCTGTTATTGCTCTGAAGTGACCTTAATTTCATCTTAAACTGTCTGAGAGGGAGTGTGGGTGCAGGGAGCGATAGTGGAGTTAGAGAGAGAGTGGAGGACAGAGGTTCAGAGAAAGGAAGTGTAAGATGCTTTAAGGAGAGGAGTGGGTTTAACAGAGTGAAGAGAAGATTGGAAAATGGAAGCGAGGGGAGAAAATTAGAAAATGGAGGGATTGCAGAGGAGAGAGGAGTTTAGACAGAGCTGGTTAGGGAGTGAGGATGAAGAAGAGGGGGAAATAAAGACTGAGGAGGAAAGAGAGGAAGGGATGACACAGAAAAGGCAGACAGAAGACAAAAAGAAAAAAAGGTAGAGTAAGACAGAGACCTAAATAAAAGCATTGAGTGAAAAATGAGACCGAAAAGACAGATAAAAGCAGCGGGCGAGAGAGAGATACAGAGAGAGAAAATGAATAGAGGAGGAGAGTAGAGGATCATGGAGAACTGGGAAATGACTCGGAGAGCCACAACCTTGCAGGCTTTATAGCCAGTAGACAACCTTTAGTGCTTTTCCACCATGAACCCCCCCAGCTCTTTAATAACCAGCACCTGCTGCCTCTAACGTCCTCTACAGCCTCCACACAGCCAGTGCTGATCAGGAATTCATTACCATTATCCCCTGAACCGGGAAAAGAGAGGTAGTATTTCCTTCAAGTGTTTTCCCCCTGGATGTGCTGTGTGTGTGTGTATGTGTGTGTGATGTCTCTGTGAGATTGATTCAGCTGGTTTACCACTCCTAATTAAAACCTACCACAGCCATTCTCGGCCCCTCAAACAGCCTCAATCTACTCAAACAGTCTGGCTGTTATGTCAAGGTGAAAAGCATCCCCTATCTCCCTCTTCTGAGTCGTACTCTAGGCTCGGTGGAAAACAAGGATGTCTCTTGCCCTGGGGTCCTCGTCTCCGTGGTTTCTCGCCTCTGTCTCCGTGGTGATAGCCGACCTCTTTCGCTTCGTGCGCAGGCACCCCCTTAATTTAGCGCCGAGATGGCGACAGCAGGGCGGGTGCCACGTCCAGACGGAGGAGGAAAGAGCTTGTGTGTGTGTGTGTGTGTGTGTGTGTGTGTGTGTGTGTGTGTGTGTGTAAACCCAGATGGCTTCAAATGGGGGGCAGGGGGGAGTGATGACCTAACGAGGTGCCTGGTATCTCCTCTCACGTCTCACATCTCAGCACTAACCCCAGCCGCAAGCATGAGACCTGTGGCAGGAAGTCTCACTTAAGCCTCGATCTTGTGTCTCCCTATTGAAGTTACAAGTGCAAACACCCAGTGGTGCATTCTGAACAGGCGTGGCTGGTCTTATTATCAAAAACGAGTGTTCACGAATGAGTCAAACACATAGCAATGGTTATAAAAAGCACAGGCACAGACGCAAGACACCTTGTGTGTTATTAACGCAGAATAAGAGCATGCTTCCTCTCCGGCGGTGGCAGTCAAACTTTTCTCCAGTCTCTAATGGCACTGCTCCTCGTTTCCGCTTCTCCAATTAACCGTGAGACCCAGTATGCCAAAAAAAAACGTACATGGCAAAAAACCTTTTAGTACCTCTCCTCGCTCGGTGCGCTGCCACGTAGTTCAAATGAAGCTAAAGCCGCTGCTGATTGCTTGGAGACCTCTGCTGCCAACCCTGACGGATGCATACGGTGCGTCTGCAGCGCGGAGGCTTAAGTGGCTCTCTCTGACAGGGGGAGGTGGGCAGAGGGACGTATTTCAGTGATCAGAGTGGTCAGCGATCAGCCAGGCGTGGGTGTCGGCTGCACGGTCGGATGCATGATGCCCTCACCTTCACCAGCTCGGAGGGTGAATGTGGCACGTCAGCCGTAATTGGTTAAACCGGCCTGCCGCCGTAACCCCGGAGAGAACTGTCCTCGGTCGTCACCTTCTCCACTGGCCATGTGACATGCATGTATGAAGCTAATTGGAGGGCAGCATTGGTTTGATGGGTCATCCTTGCGATGATGTGGAAAGCAGAACACGCTTGTTAGCCTGCAAGCTCATCACTGCAGCTAGTAGCATTCGTAGTATTTATAACCTTTTCTTCTTTCTGGTTCACCATTATGGCGGTAAAGGCAGCAGTGGTGAAGCACATTTTATGCCCCTGCACTGACTGCCAAAGCTTTGTTGGCCAACGAGACACGTTCAGAGAGTTGGCTTTCAAACGCTAGATGTCTACAGGAGCTGGACACAGCTCTTTATGGCTGGCCAACGAGACACGTTCAGAGAGTTGGCTTTCAAACGCTAGATGTCTACAGGAGCTGGACTCAGCTCTTTATGGCTGGCCAACGAGACACGTTCCGAGAGTTGGCTTTAAAAAGCTAGATGTTTACAGGTGCTGGACACAGCTCTTTATGGATGGCCAACGAGACACGTTCAGAGAGTTAGATGAGAGTTAAACGCTCTGTCTACAGGAGCTGGACACAACTCTTTATGGATGTCCTGCTCATGACGGGCAAAGAGAGTGCTGTGTGGATGTGCGTCATAAGGGTATTGTTTGGCTGTTGCCTCCCAATGATGAAGTATAGGCTACTGCTTTGTTCTGACTGTGTAACTTCTGCAGTGGAGTCTGTGGCTGGTTTTTCCCCCTCACTGCCTCAGTAGGAGCACCAGCTGTGCAGAAAAGTGCTGATGTCCGATGCCTGTGAGCCAATTAGTCCCGGTAATGTGCAGTTTTTAGTGCTGATATAATGTTTGGTATGAATGTGTGCCGATGAGAGTGTGTGTTTGGTATGAATGTGTGCCGATGAGTGTGTGTTTTGCGAAGAAAGAGAGCTGTGTGTGTGTAAAAGAGAGAGAGAGAGAGAGAGAAACAAAGAGAAAAGGAAGAAGATGAACAGGAAAAGGTATGGAAGGATTTAATATTTCCCTCATTATCATTATGAATAACCCTCACAGCCTCACAGCACAACCCGTCACCCATCCCCTGAATCCCCTGCTTCATCAGCTCGCCCTGTCTCCTCCCCCTGATGCCTGACTGCTGCAGCGGATGGTCAGCGAGGTTCAGTGATCCGCTCCGCTCTGCTGCCTCTGTTGCTCCCCAGGGTCAGAGGTTGTTCGCTGCAGCCATTAAGCATCACGCTGACCATCACACAGCTCGCCTCACTCATCTCTTCCTCACAATTTACCCCTGAAATCCATCCCATAACTATTGACTTATCGAAATTGCTCTCCCATTGAAAGCAGTCATTTCTTATTTCTTACTGAAGTTCCCTGTGATACATTAGTGACTACGCTATCACCAGCACTTTGCCCGTTACTTTTTTAAGGAAAAAGGACTGGTATCTTTTCTCTGTGTTTCCGGAAAATTCACTCACGCCTCCACGCTCCCAAAAAGTGTCACTTGAAAATCCATTAGCATTCCAAAGGCGCCTCTCTCTCTATCCGCCAGGTCTATGCTTGACACTTCATGTGAAAGTTGGGACGGTGTTTTGGCGAAGGGCCATCAATGCGTAGGTAATTAATCATATTCAAGATCGATAGCGAGTCTAGATGGCTCAGCAGTGCGTGGTGAGGAATCCATTTGAATATGGTTGCCACGGCGCTCGGGCGTCTCCTGCACTACTGTAATGAAATGTGACATCGCAGGGGTGGCTCACGGAGGGGAATAACGGGGGTGATAATGAACGTGGTTAGCTCTCCACAAACATCAGTGGAGGAGAGGGGGGGAATGAGAGAGAGAGAGAGAGAGGGAGGGAGAGAGGGTGGGATGGAGAGAGAGAGGAGGTGAGAGGGAAGCTGTGGAAGAGAACTGGAGTGCGAGGGAAGCTGTGAGAGAAAGAGAGAGAGAAAAATGAGAGAAAGATGAGAGGGGGGGGGGGGCTGTGTCAGAGGGAGAGAGAGAAAAGAGGGGGAGGTGTGGGAGAGAAAAAGAGGGATTAATTCTTACTGTTTAAGCCTGCCTGGAACTTTCATTGATTGAGCCTGTAATAGATTTTGGTGTAATTTGTGTGTGTGGTGTGTGGGCTGTGGAGCACGAGGGACAGAAAGCATGTACAAATGAACAAACGCAATACATCTAATCTGGTACAAATTAAATTTGGTGTGTTAATCCAGAAGCAGGGAACAGAATCATGTCAGCCAGGATTAAGGAGGAGAGACTCGGGCTTGTAAAGTGTGTTACATATCGCGGCTCCACCAGCCCACAGATCCACACTCGCACCCCCAGTCTCTCCTCACATGACCCAGTATGACAGCGTGACACTATTTCATCCTGGGTGATGTGCTTGAAGTTCACTCCCTGTCCCACACTTCTTTCTTTTCCTCCAATGGGTGTCTTTCTCATCTTTCTTTGGTTGGTCTCTCTCTCATTCTCTCCATGTCTTTCTTTATTACTGCCATCAATGCCACTCTGTCTATCCTTGACCTCCCTGCCCTTTTCATAAAGAAAAAAGATTGCATTCACAGTTTCACAGATGTTTTTTGGTTTACCAAGGCGCCTTGGAATGACGCAAACACTCGCACTTATTTGTTCTCTCTCCTCCCTCTTTCTCTCTCTCTCTTCCTTTCTCTCCTCTCTTCTGACGCCCCCAGCCTGGCCTTGTCCCAGCCTCTGTGCCTGATTGATGTGAGGGACTTGGGCAGAAGTGCTGGGTCAGGCATTTTTTTAGTTGTTGTTCTTCTTCCTCTTCTTCCTCTTTCTCTGGACAAAGCCTGGGCCCAATTCGGTTAGTGGACTCAGGAGACGGAGAGAGGCAGGGCAGGACAGAGATTCTAATAAAGCCCCGGGCTTTGGGCCGTCCGCGGAGCTGCCTGTGCGGAAGAGATACCGCTTAAGAGCTCAGAGCAGGGCCCCCTCGTCATGGTGAAGGGTGCGTGACGGCTGGGATGGCCGACCTGTCAGGAGCCTCACTGCAGAGGATGAGCAGAAACATGAAAGGAGGAGAGAGTGAGAAAGAGAGAAAGATAGAGAGAGAGAGAGATATTGGGGAAATTGCACTCTTCTTTTCTGGCTTCTTTTCTCCTCTGTGTAATTTTGTGTCAGTCATAAACATTCTTTGTTATGCTCATTAGCTTATTTGTTATGCTCTGATACACAGCAGCTTTTGTGGTCGTTTGAACGGCACTTCCTGCAAAATAATGTATCAATCATCTAAATTATAACTGCAAGCGCGGCTGCATTTTAATTCAGCCGGGGTGAAGATTCCTTTTTCCCTTTTTCTGTTGTTTTGTTTTTTTCAATATGCTATCAGGATTTTGTTTACACAAGTCTTGTTTTCATGTGGTAGAGAAAGTGATTTGTTTTTCTTCTCTCTTTTTTGTCAGTCTCAGTTTTGTTCACTCTCTCTCTCTCTCTCTCTCTCTCTCTCTCTGGCTTTCTTTCTTGGCTTGTTTGTGCTGTGCTGTTGTCAAGAGGAAGTTTATTAATTTCTTGGCCTGTCGGTCTCTCGCTTTCCTCCAGAGAAAGTTTGTTTCCGCCGAGGAGAGCAGATGGTCACAGTCCACTCCAGATATCTGTGCTGGTGTCATTTCAGATTAGTCCCTGGCAGAGTCTGGCGGACGCCCACGGCAAAAAGTAGCCGTTTGGACCTGTCCACAAAAAAACAGCTCTAATTCAAATCCTAATGGGAGAGAATGAAAGCCTTGTTTTCATCCAGAAAGTCATATTATATTCCTAGCAGAGAGAGAGAGAGAGAGAGAGAGAGAGAGAGAGAGAGAGAGAGAGAGAGAATTAGCATTTTGGTCGTTTCATGTTAGGACATCTTTATTATGTCTGATAGGCCGTTCTGCTTCACAAGGAATTATACCGCTGTTGAAATGGAAGAGAAGATCACACTGTTACGAGGACAAATGTCTCCATTCAATGTCTCCTGGAACTACTTCCCTGAAACAAAACCCCACGAAGGGCTCCATCCCTCCCTCCCTCTCTTCTCACCCATGGGTGAGTCTGCGGAGGAGGAGGAGAAGGAGGAGGAGGCTGCAATCGATCTTACCCTCAGCTGGGGTGGATGATGCCAGGCTCAGGCCACACGGTGTGTGCAGAGCCTCTTCTGAAAAGGCCTCTTACACAGGCCTCACTGGAGTCTGATCTGACTGCAGTCCACACCTGTGTATTGAGTTCCCCTCATCCGTGACCTCCACTGCTGGCAGCATGGCACGCTGACTGGCTATCAGAGGAGGGGCGAGGGGTAGAGAGGGAAAGAGAGAGAGAGAGAGAGACTGGTGAAAAGACTGTCACACATACACGGTAAATAATGAGTGGGGCTGAGAAAGTGGGACAGGCATTATCCGCCATATGACAAGGCAGTGACAAGGCAAGAGACAGGAAAGATGGGCACTTTTTTGTGTCCCTTTGTCTCTCTCATAGTACCCTTGGAGTACCCTTCCATATCTGTTACATGACCTTTTTGTTCAGAGTGCCATGTCATTCATGACACAAGTGTAGGTTTTTGAAGAATAATATGGACATTAGTGTACACTTTTTATACATTACACCTTATAGTGCATTACTCATTCTGTTTAAAACTGTGTCTTTTTTTTTTTTTGTTATACAAAGGAAAATATGTTATATTCCTTGTGCTATTGGTTGGGGACTTCCCACAGCAGCTAATCCCCTTACCGTCACATGCAATTACTCACAGCCAGGATCCTAACCAAAACAATATAACAACTGCCCAACCATAGATCCCATACCCGTAAAGGCCCTCCTTCACAGTACAACATGCACTGTCTGTAACCCACAAGCGCTAAACACAACAACATGACACCCATAACCATAGAACCTGAGTAGCAGTATACAAAAACAACAAAGCTGCCCTCATGATCAGTTTCTGGTGTCCCAGACTCCCCCCGCTCCATACCGGTACTCATGATGGGTTAGAACACACACAGCTGACGACACACCTCGCCAAGATTTCACGTATCTTTCATTTTAGTTCAGGATAATTCACGACCCCAAGTAATCTGCGAGCGCCTCAGCCACAGTGATTACATCATGGCGACCACTAGCAAAGACACGGTTTCTGTGGTTGCTTGAGGATGAACTGTTGAAGTGCGCCATGCTTTCTTCTTTGCATCTGTCTGCTCCGTTCCTTTGGCAGCCGCCAGATCACTCTTCCAATCCCATTTCTCTTCTCGGGTCTTTCACGTTGCTGTTTTTCCCTCGAGGTCACATCAGCAAGTCAAAAGCAATGGTGTCAGACCCAAAAGTATTAAAAGTGCAGATGAAGGAGAAAAAAAACACAGCAGTGTAAGAATCTCCCGAGGCGCCATGACAGGTTTTCCAAAAAGTTTGGGCGAGTTTTTTTTTGCTGCCAAACCCACGGGATACCCTCCCGTCCTGCAAATGAAAGGCACCATATTTTCATACTTGTATGTGCTTCCGTATGCCGGCTCTATATTTCATCTCAGCTGTCACCTCTTCCCTTCCCTGAGGAGGGTGGTGGTGATGGTGGGGGTGGTGGGGTTGCTCTTTTTTACAGTGAACAAAAGATGCAGAGCTTGGCAGAGTTTGGTGTGAACCTACTGGGCAAGTGTGTGTGTGTGTGTGTGTGTGTGGGGGGGGACTTTGATGGTGGGATGGGGAAAAAAAGGCAGGAATGAAACCCCCTAATCGGTTGGGGGTAGTTTTTGTCTGATCTGCACATTTAAAAAAAAAAAAGAATCTCATAGCTGTTTAAATGATGTTGCTTTCACAGTTTATAGTGTTGAACAGCTCCAGCTGCTTTCCTTGTAGCATTGGGGAGACAAAGAATGGAGTAGATCAGCTGGAGGTAAACAGGTGTCTGTGAATGTGTGTGTGTGTGTGTGTGTTTGTGTGTGTGTGTGTGTGTGTGTGTGTGTGTGTGTGTGTGTGTGTGTGTGTGTGTGTGTGTGTGTGTGTATAACAACATCACTGCCAGGGCATCACTGTCGGCGGTCATGCGACTCTCTTTTAGGCTTCCAGGACAGCCACCGTTCGAGCGTAAGATTAGAGTCCATCACTGCACTGACAGAGGGATGATGAGATGCGCTGTATGAAGTGAGAGTGAGACGCGCCGAGAGATGGAGAGATTTGCACCGCATGCCCAACACTTACACCCACGCAGATAACACCAACGCTGCTGCAGACATCACCACTGCTTTTTTTTTGTGTGTACGGCTCAAAGCGATGGTTTTTGTGCCCAGACAGACTGATGGAAACAAAAGCAATAGCCATCTTCAGCCATCACGGTTCATCATCCGATGCGTGTCAGGTCTGTGGTGCCGATATGGAGAGGACAACTTGAGTTTGCAAACACGGGGCTATCTCTTTCTGATGTGGGCGCTTGTGTGGGGGGAAAATCACCATGCCCAATCACTTGTCTGGACACTGATGTTTGTTTACCCGTGAGGGCGGCTCGCTGGCAGAGATTGCCGAGATGAGAAGGAGGTCAAGCGGATCAGGTCTCACTTAAACAAGGCGGCTCAGGCCCCATGCTTTGCTGGCAAGACTCCATCACTTAAAGTGGTTGACATGAATGTGGAGGGAGAGTGTGTGGTGGGGAAGAGACTGTGTCTGAGAAATGAAGAGATGTTGCTCCTTCTCCCTCTCTCTCTCACCCCCCCCCTCTCTCTCCCTTTTCCCTCTCTCACCCTCTCTCTCTTCCTCTCTGTCAGCTCCTCTCTCTCTCTTTCTCCCTTCTCCCTCTCTCACCCACTCTCTCTCTCTCTCTCTCTCTCTCTCTCTTTCTCCCAGTTTCTCACTCCCTCTATTTCTGCGAGGAGAACAAAGGACTCAGACTGGTTACGTCATGTGTGTGTGTGTGTGTGTGTGTGTCCTTGTGGAGAGCCCAGCCCAGCCATCCCAATGTGTGCGCACACACTCTTACAATTATATACATGCCTACGTAGACACTAATATACACCCAAAGACACACACACACTCTCTCTTTCTTTCACCCACCCACACACACAAAGAGCTTTTTTCACTTTCTTTCCCATTATCCCTAGCACACACACACACACTCACAGATGTTCCCAACACCGGTGTGCTAACCGAGAGGAGAGAAGAGAAGAGAAGAGGAGAGGAGAGGAGAGGAGAGGAGAGGACTGTGAGCAGGGCGACGCCACTCTCCTCTTTCATCTGCAGCTGTTTATCTTCATTTCTTTCTTTGACTCGTTTTCTGCATGTCTCCCTCCCTCCCTCTCTCTTATGAGGAGCTCATCTCTTTTCTGATCGTCTTTATCGCTCTCTGCGTGTCTCATCCACTTGCTTGCTTTCTCTCACTCCATTTTCCTCCTCAGTGTGTGTCTTCCTCTCTCTCTCCCTCACACAGACACACACTGGTCTCATTCTCCCTTCTGTTCTCTTCCTCTCTGTCTCTGTCTCTTTTCCCCTCTCTCTGTACCCCCACACATGGATTAATACACAAGTGTGTCATATACACGTGGATTAATTAATGTGCCAGCCTATAAAGCCGTTAATCAGTTTTCTCCATCAATTAATTACTGGAGCAGGGCAGTGTGTGTGTGTGTGTGTGTGTGTCGGTGTATATGTGTGTGTGTGCATTCATGCGTGTGTGTGTGTGTGTGTGTGTGTGTGTGTGTGTGTGTGTATGTGTATGTGTGTGTGTGTGTCTATGTGCTGATGCTTTCTGAGTATCTCAGTGCCATGAAGCCAGACAGTACCTCACTCTAAGTGTCTAACTTACCGACTGCAGCGGAGAGGAACTCGTGTTGAGACCTCTGTCACGTCAAATGGAGATAAACTGCCCGATTATCATGGCTGTTCATCCTTTGGTTGGTGTGAATTGAAGAGAGTGACATTAGTTTCTGTGGTTTCTGTTGTGACTGCAAGTAGCAAAGTAGCTGCAAAGTAAATTCATAGGTGGTGGTCCTTCATCCTTGGTATTTTGCAGTTATCAACCTTAATCATTTAAGAGGAGCTCTTTGTGTGCTAAATAAAAGTCATCTACATTTGTTTTCATCCGATTTAAATCAGATATCACCAGCATAGATGCTCATGCATTAGCTACACATAAATAAATGGATGATCTTGAAGGGGCATAAGTCCTACATCTTGGCATCTGATATCTGAATGATTTATTCATATGACATTTACATGTATGGTGTGTAAAGGACATATATAGTCCCTTCTTGGAGTTGCATCGTTTTTCATCTGGATCCTGACGGTTCATTATCACTCCATAACGGCAAACCTTTTCCTTGTCCACAGGCAAATCACGATCGAGGAAGGCGAGCAGCGTGCCAAGGAGCTGAGCGTGATGTTCATTGAGACCAGCGCCAAGACGGGCTACAATGTCAAACAGGTGAGGAGACCGCAACAACACCGCCCTCCTTCGGCCCTCTCGGGCCCCGGGCTCCGCCCCGCTCAGCTGCTGCGTCACGCTAGAAGTTGGACAGAGACCGAGAGAATGAGAGAGAACAGAGGAAGAAAGGGGGAGAGATTTAGGGAGGAAAGGGAACAGAGAGACGGTCGGACACTGAAAGAGGGATGACAATGGAGGAGGACAGAAGAGAGAGAGAGTAGTAGTTGAAAGCAGACAGACAGACAGAGAGAGAGGGGGATTAGGAAATAGAGGGAAAAGGGAGAGCCAAGAGAGAGAAAAAGACTGAGAGAGACTGGAGAGAGGAGTGCGTAGGCAGGAGTAGCAACAGCAGCACTCAGCACAGCTGGAGCGTGAGTCACCATGACTAAGTGCTCTCTCTCTCGCTCTCTCTCTCTCTCTCTCTCTCGCGGAGGGGAGCGGAGAGGTGGAGAACTGACGTCCAAAGCACAGATTGCGTCCGTCTCTTCCGTCCTCTTCCTCCGTGGCATCCCGCGGAAGCAAGCCATCGGAGAGCAGGAAACGGAAGAAGGGGCACGCGCACGTTGCACTCGCCGCTGCCGTCGTCATGGCGATCAAGTAAATGCCAATAAAAGAGCTGTCTGTACTCGATGACCCCGCTCCTCCCTCTGTCTCTGCTACATCCTCAGAACCTGGTTGCCGTGGGAAACGGCATGCATATCCTTCCAGGGCCCTTACTGTATTGATGGCCATTAGAGAGCCATCAAAATGAGCTGGTCTATGATGGGGAGATGGGCCCAGTAGCCACAGAGGCATCCTGTGCTATTGTAAGGGCTGTGCATACCTCACATCTGCTTGCATAAATTACTGACTGCGAAGGAATGATTTGCTAAACGAATGAGCGAATCTGTTAAGCTGTTTGTCACAACATTCCCCGGGAAATATCACACTGAATACAGAGCAAATAAGAATTGCATCTACTAGTTTTGTTAATCTACGCAGTTTCTTTTAATCTATTTCATCTCTTTTTGCTACCCTGAGATTTTTTTGTCCAATAAATGGTTTCCCGTACAGTGTCAGGGTGATATTTTATCTGTGCGAGAAAGGCCGGTGGCACTGAATCTCCCCCTGAAGACTGGCAGTGAGGAATGCTTTCACTCCCCTGTGCTCACTCATCAACCTTATCTGGCAGGCTGCCCTCCTCTCTATCGCTGCCATCTTCTCCTCTCCTCCCCATGCCAGGAAATACCACCCCATCAATCCAGCCACCAGCCTCCCAGCTGACTTCCACACCATGTAACCTTTCAGTGTTCAGTCCTGTTCCTATAGGCCAACTGCTAGAGCAAGGTCCTAACAACAACACCATTAGGGACTGGGAACCTTGGGTGCACGCATATGGATGGAAATGAATCTGGGCTATGCTTTTAAGTTGCTTTTGATAAAAGCGTCTGCTAAATCGAATAGCCTAAAATGCGGTCACTGTAGACTACAATGACTTGAATAGACTAAATCAGCGACTGCAGAAGAAGAATTTCCGAGAGACTTATTGTAGTGGAGTGAACTCTATTAACACGGCTCGATGGTCCGGCTTGCTTCCCGCTGGCCAGTCTCCCTCTCCTCAGCACCTCGACCCTCTGACTCTCAGCTCCTTGCATCTTTGATGCGCTTAGCCTCTCAGTTATCACTGCTTAACGAGCGGGAGGCTCAGGGTTTAGCACTCTTAAAAGTGAAGTCTTAAACCTTCTCGCCGTCTGGAGGGAGACATGGATGCTGATTTGGGCCTGATGTGGGAGACGGATGGTATGCCAGCAGGGGGGCGCGTGGTGCTCCTCGGCTACGCTGCCTGAACATAAGGCCTGTTGTTTGTGGCGCTCTGCACACCAGGAGCACAGCAGAGTAATGACAGTGCAGCAGATAATGGAGCAGTGAGTGCACTTGCTGTTTGGAAGCACAAATACTATGCACACACACACACACACACACACACACACACACACAAATAAACAGTGACTCTCTCTCTCTCTCACACACACACACAAATAAACAGTGACTCTCCCTCTTTCTCTCTCTCACACACACACACACAAATACACACATTCATGCTTACACAAACATCCACTTCCACAAATAGGTGCACCAGCATACTGAAGACACAAATGCAAAGTCACATACAGCCACACACTCTCTCTCTCTCTCTCTCTATCTCTCTCTCTCTCTCTCTCTCTCTCTCTCTCTTTTACACACACACACACATAAACACAAACAAACAAGATTGTGATGCTGACACGAAAGACTCCACTGTACTTTCGGTTTGTGTTTCCTCTGAGGGCCATTGTAGTCACGTACAATGGCTACCAGGCAAAAGAAAGGCTGCTTGTTCTCGGCTGCTAATTTACAACTAACTGTTAGCTTTACAGAAACAGGCCGTGCAGTAATTCAGTAATTCACAGTGCTTCTTTAATTCATCAAGCTCCAACAATGAGAGTCTGAATCTCCGTCAGCGCGCTGGAGGAATTATTTATTTGGTCGTCCGAGACCGGGCCCAATGTACGTTGGTTCTTGTGTGTCTTTTGTTCCGCCTTTAGAAACGCATCTGATGTTTGTTTTTTTAATCGATAACACAATTTATTTTATAATCCACCCGAACAATAAGACTGCTTAACCGACATAATTGCGCCATGATAACCCATGTATTGATCCCGCTAGGCCTGATATATTTCGTTGAGAGTGTTTTAATGGGAGAAAAATGTAGCTAGTGATGGTGGATCTGTTTGAATTAAAATTGATGGGGAATAGCATGATGAATTGTATGAATGAACCATTTAGTGAGCCGGTATATGCTTACATTGATTCAGTTTAATGGTCTAATTATGATATTATTACCATTATGGGGTGATTTGCTTCAACCATGCTCTAGCAAGGTTATGGTAATTGTAATGTATCTGCCATAGGTGAGAGTTAGCCAGGAGAGACCTCTCAAAGATTGCTTGGGAACAACAATGTGTAGCTCCCAAATCTACATGTGAGCATTTGGAGCAAACCTTTAATGCGGATTTGATTAAGCCTGGCCATAAATTGGCTTAGAAACAATCTGTTATTGAATCTTCCCAATCATGAAATTTTAGAGAATGAGGTAATGTTCCCTAGTGCAATAGAAACCGCACAGGGGATATGCTGCTGCCGCCCTCTCTCTCTCTCTCAGTGTGTGTTTGTATGTCTGCAAGTGTCTTTCAATAATTTGTATGTATCGTGTTTTGTGTCCCCTGTCCCGACCACATTAAAGAGTTTTTATGGATCCCTACGTCTTTTGCTGTCAAAAACAATCGCCCAGAGCTAGTTAACCAAATTGCCCTTTTTTCTCCCCTGCCAGTGCTTTCCTAATGGTTGCGTTCTTCTTCCAGAGCTGGCTGGAACGCTGTGATTGATGGGAAATGGTGCCTGTTGTATACAGTATCTGCTTCACATTTTACTGTGGCTTGGAAACAAGTTGGGGGAGGGGGTGGAACAAATGCATTTTCATACATCCCTTTCAGCGAAAATGCAATAAAGGCTTGTTCGAAGTGAGGGTAAATAGATTCTTCTTTGGTGGCGCCAGAGAAAAAGGGCAAGAATTTTTTTACCACTTAACCTTTAATGTTGTTTTAAAAAATGAACCTTTTGGTCTTATTGTGCCTTATTGTTTTTTCTTTTCTTTTTTGAGGTCGTTAAATATCACAGATCTCTGTGAGGGTTATGGTTTTGTTTGATAAAGTGGGGGAGAGTAGGTTAGCCCTTGCAGTCATGAGAGAGATCTCAGGCTCTTGCCCCGTCCATGACCCCTCCTGGTCACCATCCCCAGAGAGGGTCGCTCATCGCAGCAGCTTGTGCTTTCGAGTTCTAATCACGACAATTGTCGCAGTAACAAGCCCGTGACCTCATCCACGCCTCCGCCCCTTACTTTGCGCTTCATGGCTTTGTCTGGCTTCTAATTGGCTGAGAGTGGCCGACACCCTCACCCCTGGCCTGTGAATGGAGAGAGACGGAGGGGCACGGAGAGGTGGGCCCTGCTGCTAAGTGCCATGTGAGTGGACTTTAATGGCCGCCTGCTTTGACTGGGTTCATGGAGTGTGGCTGTGCTTATGGCACCGTGGCTGGTGCATGCTGGGAGAGGGTTTTGGCTCAGTGAGCTTATTGGGTTCACTGGTTGGGAGCAAGGGGAGACTCCCTGGTGAGCCGACACTTGGAATTCTGGGAGTAGCCCAGCCCTTTTCCATTTCTTGTCTTATCTGTTTTTTTCTCTTTCTTTGCCTGTTTCTCTCTCCCTGCTTCTCTCTCTCTCCTTTTGTCTGAACTGTTGAAATATACTGTACCTGCCGTGTGTCATTCTCTTTCTGCTTTTTCTTTCTTTTCCTCTGCCTTTCTTTCTTTGTCTTGTTTCAGCTGTTTCGGCGTGTGGCTGCTGCTTTGCCAGGGATGGACAGCATGCAAGACATGAGCAAAGAAGGCAGTATCCTTTCAACACACTGTGTGTGTGTGCGCGCGTGTGTCTTTCCCTCTGTGAGAGTATTTGTGTGTGTGTGTGTGTGTGTTTGTGTGCGTGTGTCTTTGCGCATACAGGTGTGTGCAACCGTGTCCTGAATGTCATTCTCACATGTGTTGTGTGTGTGTGTGTGTGTGTGTGTGTGTGGGTGGGTAGGTGGGTGGGTGGGGGAACTATCAGAAGGAATAAAAAATAAAAAAAAAATCCAATATAGCTGACTGCAAATGTAATGGCATAGAACATATCAAGCATATCAAATCCTGCATCGCTGCCGTAAGAAAAGAGTTTGGTGCGGGTGACAGGACTGTGCACGGTGAGAGCGTGCATGTAGAACGGCAAGGATAATAGAGAGTAAGAGAGAGAACAAAAGAGACTTGGGGTTTTGTTGACCAGGTCGGGGGCGTGTTTCATGTGATATCAGGTTACATTACAGTTACAGGAAGTTATTGGAGGACATGTGCGACTGTTTACATAATGGCTTACGTTTCACAGTAAAAGTTCAGTTTAAACCACACAATGGACAAATTCATCTGTGGAGTCCCAATTGTACACACAGCCTGCTGTACTGTATCTCTCTCTTACTTTTTCTGCATCTCTTTTTTTTATCTTTCCTCTGACTGCCTCTGTACACTCCACGGTCCATCTGCATCTATCTATTTTTCTTGTTGTCATTAGTGTATGTCTACCTGTCTCTCTATGTCTGTCTGCACATCTGCCTGTATGTCTGCCTCTGGCCACAATGATGAACTGGCATGTTCTTCCATCTGTTGTTATTCTTCTATCCTCATCAGTGTGTGTGTGTGTGTATGTGTGTGTGTGTGTGTGTGTGTGTGTGTGTGTGTGTGTGTGTGTGTGTGTGTGTGTGTGTGTGTGTGTGTGTGTGTGTGTGTGAAAGCCCATCCCCTGACTCTCTGTGGCTAGCTCGAGGTAGGGAGCAACCATCCATCGTCGCAGTGAAGAATAGACTACAGACGCCTCCTCTGTCAGCCCAAAGCAAGCGCTGGCAGATAAAAATCAGCTCATTGATTTCTCGGGAGGTGCCATGCTGAAAGAACTACACCAGGCCCCATTGCACAAAATGGTGCTGGGTTGCAGAGAGAGAGAGAGAGAGTGCTCTATATGTTTCTCTGATCGCCAGAGAGCATTGACAGCATGGAGTTTTTCCAGGATTCAAACCCCTCCCTGTTTAAGTGGTGCCAGCTGATAGCTGTCTACACATTTATTTGAGTCTGTCTCTTCTGATCTCCAAGCTGTTTCAGGGTCTGAATATTCACTAAAGCTGTAGAGGAAGACACAAACACCACACACACATACTAAATTGCACAAATTGTCGTGAAAATAGAGAAAAGGCTGTATTTTTGCTTCCCTCTAAGTTCTTATGGGCCGTATAGAGTTTGGGTGTCGACCGGAAATGTGTAGTTTGTAGTGTTATCTTATGGGCCGTATAGAGTAAGGGTGTCGACCGGATGTGTGTAGTTTGTAGTGTTATCATTTTAACATTTCCAAACAAAAAATCCCAATGAAAAAATAAATGGGTTTTCGCAATATTGGCCAAAATAAGGTGTGAGCGAAACAAAGGCCGTAGGCAAACTGTGAGTGAGTTAAAATGTAGTTATCAGTCAGTCTTTTGTAACACGAGGGACTCTCGAGGGACTCATCCATGGTTTTTGACAACTCTTAACTCACACCCGATAGTTTCTTAGGTAACTTAACGTTACAGCTCTAGCACTTAAAATTTCAGATTTATTTTATTCACCAGATCACCAGGCTATCAAATCCTTAAGGTTGTGAGAACACTTCCTCCCAATCCCTGATCGGTAAAGTTAGCTATGGTTAGCTTCTGCTCACCTTATGAAATTGGTGACGCATTAAGCAAAGTGACTTGTCTTGTAGTCTGGTATTTTTCACTGGTAGCAGAGGGATAACAACAGACATATTTTAGAGATATATTGAGTCTACGGACTATACTGAGACGACATACACATACATTTAAATGAACATAATGGAATGCAGGGTCTCTCAAGCAGTTATTTAACTGTTATGGATATTATCTTAATCTTATTTTCCAAAACCCCATTCATTCTCTCATAGGGATTTTCATTTGAAAACCGGAACGTGCAAAATGTGAAAATGTGCCGCATACAAAATGACGACGGTCGCTCCCACACTCTATACTGTCAGCAGTAGGAAAACAGCGTGACACACTTCTTCTTCCCCTTAAAAGCTACCAGCATCTCTCACATGAATCAAGCCATCTCACCAGCATTGTGCACACAATAGAGACAACATAACCAGGAGTGTGTGGGTATATGTGTGTGTGTGTGTGTGTGTGTGCACCATGGAAAAAAGCATTGATGCATTTTTTCCCCATTCTGAAGCGTAACACTGAGCGAAAGGTCAATTTAAAGTCATTCCGTTTTATTCGTTCGAGCTGAACAACACTGTTCTCTCCCGCTCTCTCTTCCTTTCTCTCGCACTCCCTTTTTCAATCAGGCAGTTGTGTCCCTTTTATCATGTGCGTAGGGAAATGACAGGCCCTATCTGTCCTTCCTGGTCCAGCAGTCTCCAGTCTGAGCGCCGAGCACACATTATTAACCGGCGTTTTATTCCACACCTCTTCTCCGCTCACCCCTGCCACTCTCTCTCTCTCTCTCTCTCTCTCTCTCTCTTTCTCTCCCTCTCTCCCTCTCTCTCTCCTCTCTCACTGCTCCTCTCTACCACCTAACCCAAGCGCCATCTCTATGGTAACAACCAGTTAGTGAGTTATGCTGTTCATTTTCGTTCTGGTTTTGCCATTTGATGAAAGCAACTTTACCTTTTTCATTTAAAGTAGTGAGGGGAAAAACAGGTGCTTAATGTTACTTGCATCATAGGAAAGGAAAATCTGTGTTGAAATCTTAAGGCTTATACCTCAAGCCACTTGCATCTGTATTTCTCTGCTGGATAATGATGTGTTTACATCCACCACCCCCCACACACACACACACACACACACACATTCATAGCCGGACTCTTTCCATTCTTCACTTTATTGCACCCCACGAGACCCTCCCTGCGTCTGATAAGGTTTTAATTAGGCCTCGCCCAGAGCAGGAGCGGGGAACTGGGGTCTTGCCCTGGCTGGTGTGGAAGAGGAGGGGAATGAGCAAGAGGAATGGGGGGATGTGCAGAGGGAAGGATAGATGGATGGATGGATGGCTGGAGGAAGGGGAGGTTTGTTTTATGACGGGCTGTCAGAGTGATGGACGCCGCGGTTGACGACTCCCCCGGTCCGCCTGTGCGCCTCCCGCCTCTATCTTCATGGAGCGGCGGCCTCAGCCCTGTTATTGCGCTCGGCTGAGAATCGATCCAAGAGAGAGAGAGAGAGAGAGAGAGGGAGAGAAAGTGAGTAAGAGACAGAGAGAGAGAGAGATATCACATAACTTCAGGCGGGGGGGGGACTAAAACATCAAAGGTGTTCTGCGTTTCCTTGTGTTGCTTTTTATCGAAGTGAATGGGAATCCTATTTTCTCTCCCATCTCAAGCCTTGCCATCTTGACAACGTGGGATGTTTACAACTGGAACGACCTCCTCGCTGTTTTTTCTGCTGACCTGCGGGGAGGGGCCATTTAAAAACATAAACGCACGCCGAGAGCCTTCTGTGAACTGCACGCTGGGACCAGCCAGCATTGCACGCTGGGACCAGCCAGCATTGCACATGACGGACAGCTTTGCTGAGGTCCAATTTTGTGAGAAAACATTTAGTTTTGAGATCTCTCCCTCCACACAGAGCCACACCAAGGGGCCCAATCGTAGAGTCCATTCAATGGGCCATTTAGGTTCCATTAGTGAAGGGAAAAAAACAGGGAGAGATAGATAGAGGGGGCAGGGGAGATATTTAGACTATATTTACGAGGGACATTTTTCGTAATTGCCTTTTTTCGTTGGAGGCGGGGAGGCATGGGGTTGGACAGGTATTGGGAGAGAAGGTGATTTATGTGGATGCCAAGGCCCCCTGTGAGCCCCTGGAGACCTCTGAGATCAGAGAGAGAGAAGAGGGAGAGAAGGAGGAGAGAGAGAGAGAGAGAGAGAGGAGGGAGAACGAGAAAGAGAGAGAGAGAAATAAGAGTTTGGGTTGGGGAGAGGAGAGGAGGGGGAGTGAGAGAGAGAGAGAGGGAGAGGAAGAGGGAGATAGTGAGAAGGTAAGGGAGAGGGGACTGGAGTGAACAGAAAGAGAGAAGAAACAGAAACCATGCCCTGAGGTCCACCCTCTGTGGTAGGACACAACCAGGGTGACCTGTGTTTGGACACCCAGTGACCCCTGTCTTCAGGCACTCACAGACCTGCCTCTACCCATGACCCCAGGCCATTTACATTCAGACATTCTCTTTTTTCTCTCCTTTTTTCCTACAAAGAGCCAATTGGATCCTAAATGAATTCTGTGGAACTCTTTGGCACTTTGGCCCCATAAGAGCCCCTAACCCCTCTAACTCAATTCCTGTAATATACACAACATCCCCACCCTGCCCCTCTCTCTCTCTCTCTCTCTCTCTCTCTCTCTCTCTCACACACAACATCCCCACCCTGCATCTCTATGTCTGTCTCTCTCTCACACACACACACAACATCCCCACCCTGCCTCTCTTCGTCTGTCTCTCTCTCACACACACACAACATCCCCACCCTGCCTCTCTTCGTCTGTCTCTCTCACACACAACATCCCCACCCTGCATCTCTACGTATGTCTCTCTCTCACACACACACAACATCCCCACCCTGCCTCTCTTCGTCTGTCTCTCTCACACACACACAACATCCCCACCCTGCCTCTCTTCGTCTCTCTCTCTCACACACAACATCCCCACCCTGCATCTCTTCGTCTGTCTCTCTCACACACAACATCCCCACCCTGCATCTCTACGTATGTCTCTCTCTCACACACACACAACATCCCCACCCTGCCTCTCTTCGCCTCTCTCTCTCTCTCTCTCTCACACACACACAACATCCCCACCCTGCCTCTCTTCGTCTGTCTCTCTCTCTCTCACACACACACACACAAACACACACACATAGGCTCCGTTCAAACTCACACACACCATGTGGGTGCCTCTGTCTCTCTCTATCTCTCTCATTCTTGTTTCTCCGGGTGGAGGGGGTCAGAGGGGCTGCTGATTTGGTTTGGTAAAGGGGAAGAGTCATGCGAGACAGCAGAGGACATGAACGGACAAACACACACACACACACTCAAACATATGCCCTTGCACTTACACATTAGAACACTCAGCAGCTCAGCACACACACACACACACACACGAGTATGAGCCTGCTCGGTTGGCCCTGTGTGATTGGTGGCATGTCCTTGGCCAGCGGTTTGCCATGCTCCTGCGGGAGAGTGAAGTGGCAGAGTGGCGTGTGTAAATAATATGTGCGGAGGGGCACCAGAGGGAGAGCTCGCCCGAGACAGATGGCCGATCCCGCCTGTCCACAAGAAATTAAAGTGATAAGCGCCAGCATTGTATGTGTGCCCACCACCCACTCTCACTCCTAGAACCAGCCTCACAAAACCCACAGTGGCTTAGCCGATTGGTCTGGTTTTTGCATCTACGGTCCTCTGGGTAAAATCTCTCAGGGGTCAGTTTTTTAATGTGACGGTATCAGTGTCATGTTTGACCTTTTGTTTTGTATTACTTATATGTATGCCTAATAGTGTTCAACGAATAGGAAATACATGTCTGCGTCTCTGAATCACAGCCATTTCAGTGACTGTAAGAGGCTGGGGCATGGATGTACTAGAGCAACAGTGGCATCTAGTGACGATTCAGGGGTAGTGCAGAAATGGTTTGTGCCTTATCTTGCCAGCAGGGGGCAGTGAGATACCACATACGCCCTCTCAGCTGTAGCAGTAACAGGTCTCAACGAGAGCAGGAGGGGGAGGGGAGTATAGGAGAGATAGAGGAATTGACATTTCAAGAGATATTTATTTAAAAATGAATTTCTATTTACTTTATTCAGGGGGGACCCAGAGATTGGTGGTTTGTTAATTGGCAGCAGATTTACTGTATTTCCCTTCAGCAGTGTGTGTGTGTGTGTGTGTGTGTGTGTGTGTGTGTGTGTGTGTGTGTGTGTGTATGTGTTTGCCTGTGTGTGTTTCTATGTAGGCTATATGCATGTGTATTTATGCAATGGATGTATTAATGTATGTACAGTATATACTATGTATGTAAATGCTGCTTACCTTAACCCTCACCAACAGTGATTGACATCAAGCTGGACAAACCACAGGAGCCACCATCCACTGAGGGCGGCTGTTCCTGTTAATATCAAACTCCTGATTGGGCAGCTTCATTTACACCACATGCTTGTTGTGTTGCTTCCTATTGGTTAGCCTCCAGTTGAGTTTTCAAATTGGATATTTGGCTTTCACATCTGACTATTGGTCATTGGTTGGAACTAGTCTTGCATCAATTTCAGTTGTAAAATAGTGTACTTTATTAATGAAATTGCCAAAAACGTCTTAAAAATTCAAAAAGAAGGTGAAAACGAATGAAAAAAAGAGTTAAGAAACTCCAAACCTGTATACATTTTTGAAGAACTAGAATGGTAGTTCCTTTTTTCTTTTGATTTTGTATTTTTGTATACTTAAGGAAAAGCACTAAGACAAACAAGTACTCAACTTGCTATAGAATTAGCTGTGTGGGAGCAAGCAGTCCAGTAGAGGGCCAAGCAGACTATACTGACTGATTATCTAAAGCATGCATGTGAGCAGTTATTTTCATTTAATATTCCTCATTTTTTAATCTAGGTGCTGTCTGCTGATGTACACTGTTCGACTTTGCAAAGGCGTACTTACACCTGTGATTTTAAACATTATGTCGAAATATCCATTTGATTTTATGTTTTAAGTTTTATGTTTGTTGTATTGGTCAGTGAAATCTTGCTTTAAAACCTGGAGACCATTTTTCTTCATTCTATATTTCGTTTTTTGAAGAAACCATTTCTTTTCCATTGCCAGCAACATATGTGCATCTGTAAATGTACGCTACCTATGTAGACAACTTTAGAGTACAACTTGTAGAACTCTGTTGTCCATAGACACACTGACAAGTGATAGGGAGGGATCTCTGTTTTTCTAAACAAAGATTTACTCTTTATTTGTTTCCACCGATGTTTGGTACTTCACAAGTCACACCTGTTTTTTGCCTGGTCTCTTATCTGTGAGCTGCCTTCTCTTCCCTTCCCTTCCCTTCCCTTCTCTTCTCTTCTCTTCTCTTCCCTTCTCTTCTCTTCTCTTTTCTTTTCTTTTCTTCCCTTCACTGCTGCTGCTGCTGCTGTGCTGTGCTGTATCTGTGTCGCTGTGCGTGTTTGTTTCATTATTTTCTACCAGGCCCCCAGGAAGTGAGCTGTAAAGGCCATGTTCACTCTTAGTCCCAGACACCTCAGCTGCCAGCTCATTTACCCACACAGAACAAAGTAGGATCATTCTTACAACCCAGTAGTGTGTAGTAACTATGATCAGTTAATCCTGAACTGGAGTTTTCTAAGAAAGGATTTATGTGCAGACATTTATGTGGAAGTGACAACAGGACCATGGCAGTGTGCATTTATTTGTCAGAGTTTTTCCATTTTCCATTTCCGGCTAAAGAAACGATACAGCGTATGGCTGTTTTTTATTGTCCATCTATTCTCAAGAGTCAGACTTCAGTTGGAGGCAGGAGAATTGTGCAGCGTGATATTTGTCTGTATGCTGTATGGGTCTGTCATGCAGAGGGGTCACAGCATTCTGACAGCCTGAGGCACAGGTGACATGATAGACCAGTCAGCAGCATCACCCCCTCCTGATCTCAAATGTACTTCTTGTGAATCTCTTAATGCACTTTTTTGTAAATGAGAACAACTGATGAGAAAAAAAAGACGAAACCATACGTATAAATGTTCCAACATAAATGTGAAAAGTATAGAGTTCTTGTAGTCTTACATTCACCGTAGAATTTTGAGCTGTGACATTCTTACCTGTCTCTTAAGGAACATATCAAGGGTCCCTGTAAACCGATTTGTGTGATGACGTGCTTCATATTTCTGCCGTTGCCAGTGGACACTCCACCCTGTGTTGAGAAAAAAACAAACAATAAATAGCTAATAGATATTGCCATGAACTTATTAGTTCCGTCTTCTCCTGAATGGGCTAAACAGTGGGTTGGCCTTGAGCTTTGGTCTCTACGTGCACACAGTTCAGGGGGGTCATAGTTCTTCCCCTTGAGCTTTCTTTTTTGGGGCATTTGTGTTTTCATGGGGTAGGTGGTGGTAGGTTAGCCATTGGCACGTGGTGCTGATTGACAGTGCACCTAGCAGAGAGGCATATTCCGATGAGAACTGTGTTTATTTTTCTGTACATAGTTTGAATCCCTCACAGCTTAGATATTTGGCAAAAAATCAATCGGGCCTAGTTTCAGAACTGTATGGTATGCATCAGATGTTATCTACTGCCTGACTTCAGTGCTTTCCTGAGGGTGTATTTGTCAATGGAGTTTGACGTTTTCCATTTAGCCTGCATCTAGCATTATTGAAACAACATATAGGCAGACTCCAACGTGATCATGGAAGACATTCAACAGTTCCAGAAAATATCATGAAAATAGTAAGTGATGCACACAGGCACCGATAGACTATACATTACTTGCCGCCTATAATTGTAAAGAGAAAAACCCAAACAACCTAGGCATAAGAATGCTAATGGAATGATGGCACTTTTGGGCCAGCCTTGTTTGTTTGTCTTCATCTCCCGGTTGAATTTCTACTGACCCCCTATAAGGCGTGAAGGCCCCTGCTCTGTTGCTGTGTCTCTAGAATTTCTGCCACTTGTTGCTTGTAGGGGATGGGGAATAGGTGGGTGGAAAAATGGGTATTTATTGGTTCAAGTAAGTTGACTTTCAGTTTTGCACCTGAAGACATATGTATAATATTTTGTGTCTGTGTGTGCGATTGCTTGTGTGTGTGTGTGTGTGTGTGACTTCTTAGTCCAAAGTTGAGCACTCACCTGTCCTCTCCTGAAATGTCAAATGAGAGTGAAGTTTCCTCCCTCCCTCCTTTGTGAAAATGTTGAACTCATCGTGTTTTTTGTTTTTTTTCCTTCCTTCTCCCGCTAAGCCAAAACTAAGTTGGGGTGTGGTAAGCCGTAGCATGCCCTCGAATGTGAGACCGCAACGATGCTGGCGCAGTGCCACCCTAGCGCTGGCAGAGAGCGTCTCATCACACCTATTTTTCGAGGGCGAGGCCATCCCCAGTGTATAGGTGTCAGCTCGGTGAAGCAGACCTGGTTTGGTAGTTTTCAGAGCTGGCTCTCCACCCACACTGTACAGAGATCTAGCATGTCTGTCTGAATCAATAAAATCAATAAAATGTCCATTATTACCAACACAGGTGGTGGTTGTGGTCTTGTGTTTTTTTATTTTAACCCCTGCAGTTTACAAAGTAACTCATGCTCGGATCATTTGATATAGGCTTCTATGTAGTTAAATGTTATTACATCACCTTGATGAGTCAGAAATAGAATAAACAGAACCTACAAGTACAAGCAGAAATTCGTTTATGCATGAAGGATCAGCTTTAGACACAGGTAATGTGCACATTTTTTAATTCAGAGCCACAGATGACACCACCCGACAACCAACGTGCCAACTAGACCATTCCAAGACATTCCTTTGAAGGGAGACAACTAAGCAGTTAGCAGAATAACTGTAAAACTGAAACTAGAAAATGACGGTATGGCAACTGGTTTTGGTATCATCTTCAAATGAATTATGATTGTATGTGGTCGTTTGAAGAACAGATAATTACACTGGACGTTCCCACTTTGGCAATGCACTATGTAGTTTGGGGGTCCAGGTCCAACCACCATGAGAAAATGTAAGAAAAGCTTTCACAGCACATCACCAACAGACACCAGTTAGCATGCTAGCCAGCTTTTATCAGTGCCAACTGTGCTGTTGTTGGTGTTTGCAAGTTTTAACATGTCTTTTGAGTTAGTTAACTCACTACTTTTAGACCAAAACACCTTATTGCTGTTGTAAATAACCTGTGACAATGTGCCCGGGTGTTTTTGCCAAGTCACGGGACATTGAAATCTGCGTTTAAAAGACATTTGTAAAAACATCCAGTGAAACTTGCAGGTATCTGTAGACAGAGTGGGCAAACATCTGAAGCATTACTCAGTGTGTCATCATCAGGTACTGTTTTAAATCGGCACCTCATTCTAGTGCCTCAATGAGTTCGCCTCAATGATGTTGACAGCCCATGTTACAAAAGTCTCCATTCCACAAATGCATGTGTCAAAATTTCATGGAAGTTTGATTAGGACACTAATATATTTGAAGATGAAATCCTGAGGTACCCTCCAGCTACCTCTAATTTCAAACAATTGCTCATCTTGGTCATGCACTGTATCGACTACTGAAAATGACTACTGAATTTGACTGGAAGCTAAAGGGCTCTTTTATCAACCCTTCTGAATCTTACAGACACCAGCTATAAACCAGCTACATTTGACTGAGAGACAGTATCCTGATTGTGGCCAGACCTCATGTAGCACTGGAGAGAACTCGGACTCCTAGAATCCCCAAGGTTCTGACTTCTGAAATCTTCCAGCAAAATGTAACCTGGCCTAAATACAGTGGTGCCTCCATGACTCAGAGAGCATTTTCCTTTGTGTTTACTGTCAACTTTTACGCATGTAACTCTATGTGTGTGATGTCATTTAGGTAACTGTTTTCTTGAAAATTTGGACACACTGCCTAAATCAGTGGTTCTCAAACTTTTTCTGTCATTGCCCACTTTGAACAAGGGGGCCTTTTCAAGCCCCACCTGTGCCTCATCGCTCCAATAAAATGGTAGACCAAGCTTAAAATTGTCACATTTATTGAAATAACGATTTCAGATCAATCTTAATCAATAAAAAATAACATCAGTTCAAAAATAGAGAAAACCAATAAACAAATAGCATCAGTTCAGAAATAGAGAAAATAAAAGTGCAATGGTGTCAATCCTTGCCTCAAATTCCAAAATTAAAGAAAAAGGGCCTACTATGCAATTGTGTTATCAATGGTAGGCCAATCTTAATATCTACCTCATATGTCGCTTTGGATAAACGCCACTGGTACTGAATCGCCAACCTTTGTATTTCGTGTCATAAATGTATCCATCAGGGACATGCACAGGGGGTGGCTAGGGTTGCCCGGGCAACTGCCCATTTGCCCTCCTCGGGTCAAAGTGCGTTTAGCAAGTTTAGTAAGTTTAAACAGCTGCAGAATTTCATGTAGACCTAGATAAAAAAAATCGCCACCCGAAACATTTCATAAAGTAGCCTTATTCACTTCCAATCGATAAGCCTATGGGCAACGAGAGTGGAAGTCAGTAGGGGTAGGGTGAAGTAACTCGTTTGGGCATGCCCCCTACTCCGTTTACTCTGCGGTACTGTGCATGAATGAGTGTGTGTGTGAGAATGTGATGTGTGTGTGTGTGCATGAGTGAGTTTGTGTGTGAGAATATGATGTGGATGTATGACGTGAGCAAAGCACGTAGACCTGAATCATTTATTTACAAGACCTTCAGGTCACCGTGTCGGTTCAGAGAGAGAGAGTGAGAGAATGAGCATTTTGTGTGTGATATGTGCGTCTGTCTGTGTGTAAGTGAAAATGTGTGTGTGGGTATGTGTATCAGTGTATGTGTGTGTGCATGAGTGAGTGTGTGTGTGTGTTTATTTATGTGAGTGTGTGTGTGTGTGTGTGTGTGTGTGTGTGTATGTGCATGTGTGTATGTGCATGAGTGATACCATGAGGAAGAATGTATAGAGCGATTATATTTTTCTACCCCAGTAAAGAACAAGACTACACTAGTTTGGCTAAAGCCCAGATGGCAAAGGGCCCTGATGGTGGACATGCAGCTCACACACACTCACACACACTCACACACGTAGAGGGTGAGAGACTACTGACGTACACGCCAGCGAAGCACATAGACCTGACCCCAAACCTCAGAAACTCACTCACGCAGAGGGAGACAGACTACTTACGTACACAGTTTAATCTCTGAGAAATGGAGATACAGCTCACAGTGGCCATGGGTGTTGCTAACTTAATGTTTTTCAAAGTAAAATCACCAGTTACCAGAACTTTATCATCAGCACCGTTGCTGTTAATGGGGGAGAATCTATTACAAATGGAGACGGGCATTGAGTGTGTCACGGACATCAATTTATTTAGACTACGTCCTCGGTTCCATGCTCTGCTTGGAATTACACATTTCATTTTTCATTTAAAAATTATTATAAAATATAAAGAAAACTTGATATAGCATGAGATGTAAACATGGGAATTAGGATGCACACGTCTGCCAGACCCCATCTATGAGTGCTGGGAATGTCATCAGCTGATGTCTGCCGCCCAGAAGCAACGTGAGCCTGATCAACTGATGGAAACAACTGAAAAAGTTCTGGTTCTTAAAGCTCTGGATACAATAATATGGCAATGTGTAGGCTAATTAATTAATGTGAATCAGGCTCATACTTTCAGCCTACTAATGGCAATTTATTATAATTACAGTACATTTAAGATGAGGAGCAACCACAAGCCTCCAGACCAGAGGAAAATGTGGACCAGAAGACACATAGGACAGGTAGGCCTAAATTCTGATCACCAAATATGAGATGAAAGGACCATGCTAGAAAGTAGAGGGATAAAGAGCCACATGCTAAATAATTGTAATTGTAAAAAGTATAGGCTATTTTAGAGATCCTTTCAAAGATCTTGCCTGAGCAGAGAAAAAACAACACTCAGGACATTGTGATGTCACTGCAGAGCCTCACTGACCCAGAGCAGTGGAAGGATATCAGCCAAGGTTTTGATACAGCACATTCACTATGCGAGTTTTATGGACTTCAGGGGGAAGAGACCAACCTTCAAACAGAGTTGAGTCTTCCATGCGTCGTACAAGTGTCCCAAGAGGACAGTCAAGTCTATGCTTGAAATATTCAAAGAACACGATGCTCACATCATATTCCCCACACTGTTGAAACTCATTAAAACATATGCTACTCTACCCGTCTCCACTGCAACGGTAGAACGTTCTTTCTCAAAGCTGAAGCTGGTTTAAACAAGGCTCAGAAATCAGTGTGATCAAGAGCGGATGTCTGACCTCCTCCTGCCGGCCATAGAGATGGCCCCTAAAAGAAGGCTTCTCCTTTAAAACTTTGAGTTTGTAATACAGTTGTCCAACACAACTTATTGTTCTTCTTCAACTCATGTTATTCTTTGTTATCATTAGGAGGCAGGCTAATCTCTTAGTCTATAGAGTTTAGGCTGCGTAAAACAAACAACAGTTCTTAGGGAATTAAGGTGCTGAATTGCTGTATTTGAGTGTTTTATTTATTACTATTAATAAAGACTCTGTTCTTCTAAGTTCTCCATACAGTTCGTGTTTTTTTTTTTTTCTGGCTGGGGGGGTGCCCTTTTTTTCGAGTCAGAGCACCTGTGCACGTCCCTGCATAACGTCAATATTAGTCTTTCGCTCACTACACTTTCATGCTCCGGTAAAAGTTTTTTTTCATTGTCCCGCTGCAATTCATACGCCGACGTCAATCAAAATTTTCCCACTATCATGGCGTGCATTCGCGCCCCACCTGTCACGTCTCTGCGCCCCACCAGTGGCCTACATCTTCCAAAGTTTTTTTTTTCCTTTGACACAGCCGAGCTCTCTGTTTGACATGCTTATCGCCATATTGACAATGAAATTGGTCTCACGCCTCCACTCAGCAGGGGTGGATCCATTTGCTTTAGTTCCCCAGTCAGAGCTCCAAATTGATGTTGTTTTGCAAAGAAATTCTGACTTGTTGGACCTTGTATCAAAAAACAATCACCACCACACTTCATGATTCAGTTCAAACCAGACAGTCCTTTCCCTTTCCTGTTACTAAGATGCTGGAAGATTTGCCATAAATTCATTACAGAAGAAAACACACACAGTGCATGGTCACACACTCTGAACATTCGCCTTACAGTGAAAATGGCTCACTGGTTGGAACTTGGAAACTTGGAACTGTAAAGAGTCTTGATCACAGCAGACATGTAGTTACATGTGCTACGTCCCTCCAGTCTCTCCCCAGTTTTCTCCCCTAAGATACTTCCTCCGAGCGCCACTACATCTTTAGGTATGTGCTCCAGCTGATTTGCATATTAAGACCTTTTGAAAGGTTGACTTTCAAAATGAGCTGTTTCAGACTGAGATACATTTTCCAATCCTGACACATTGAGGATATTTTTCTGTACGTGATTCACACACAATTGTCACAAGTGTACAGTCTTTTATAAGTGACATTTATCTGCATACATCTGGGGCTATGCAATGTGTTGCTAGGTTTTTGCTTTTATGATTTATTCCAATCATGGGGTGTCTCTTATCTTTAGCATACAAAGCTGTGCAGTGTGATTCTAAATGGTGACCCTCTTAACACAATGTGGATTGCCTAAATTCCAAAACAAAAAGGTCATAGCACATATCTTCCCCTTCTCTAAAGAGCACACTTTGGGCAGCCTCTGGACTTTTTAACCAGTGGCCCGTCTCCCTCTCCTCCTACCCAAAGTGACGTTATTGGGGCCTGAGGCCAGACAGTAGAGGTGTTTATATTTTGGAAATATATACAGAGATTGTAATGGGTCAGGGTGAGACCTCATCTTTTCACCTCATTGAGTCAACCTCCCCCTCTAAAAAGAGTCAGCAGTTTCCCACATAACCAGCTCTTGACAATCACACATCACAAAGGATCCTTGTCTTTAACCTATGATCTTAGACTTTTAATCATACATCACAAAGGATCCTTATGTCTTAAACCTATGATCTTAGACTTTTAATCATACATCACAAAGGATCCTTATGTCTTGAACATATGATCTTAGACCTTCTTTCTCTCTACAACTCACTTAAAACTTGCTTGGCTTCAGTTCAAACCAAACAGCCCTTTCCCTTCCTAAGAAATTCGCCATAAATTAATTACAAAAGAAAAACACACAGTGCATGGTCACACACACATTCGCCTTCCAGTGAAAATGCCATTGAGCTGATATGAGCTGCTATCTCAGGAGATTACTGCTGTTTGTTTATCCATCCGCAGGGGTGCTCTGACATCACAGCATCTGCGAGTCCTGATTGAACTGGATTGGTTGAAGTGCAATAGCAGAAACTCTCAGGTAACAACATCGATGTTTACAGTCAAACACTCAAACACTCAAACAGACACACAAACACATGCACACACACACAGACGTACACGACACACACTTACACACGTACACAGACACACACACACACATATCTACAAATCCTGGGAGCAGGGCAGGATGTGACATGAGCCTAGTATTTTCTGCCATTTCCTCCCAAACCTGTCGAGTGAGGTACCAAAACCAGACAGGGCACAAACAGCCTTTTTATCTGATTCATCCAGAACAATAACTCCGATCCCAGTTTCAAAAACAGCCTCTTTTCTCACACCCACGTCTTTGAGGCCCCAAGAAAATAAAGGATGAATCATGAAGTGAATCATATTTTCTAGGTTTCATGAACCTCAAGAAGGGCTTGTTCAGAAGGGCAGAAGGCTAAACAGTATCTAGTATTTGTTTATTGCTGATAAGATTGTCCAATATACACTCCATGATGTAATTGTAAAAAAAGGATGTTTAATGCTGAATATGTCTTATGCCTAAAGAATCATTTTCTCTGTTGTTATTAATGTTTCTTGCCAAGGATCTGACGAAGAATGACTATATCATCTATTTGTAATGATCTAGTACCATAACCCCTACCACCCCCTCAAGCAGCAGTGTAAGGTGTCTTTGTGCTAACAGGAAATTAGATTTCCACTCCTTCCTGTCCATCAACATATCCTGTTATTGTATTGTAGTACACCATGTGTGTGTGCGTACATGCTTTTATACACCATTGCCAGTAATGTCTTAATATAAACATCAACTCATTTGAACGTGGTCAGTGTCTTCCTTTAGACACAACAAAAACGTCCTTGGCCACAGAGCAAACCGGGCAGCACAGGAGACTCCAATCACCACTGCCACTTTCCATGCAAGGCCAGATGCTTATTGAAAAGACTTCATAATCCACTTACACGGACGACTGGGCCTATTGTGGAGAGTTATTGCTGTGCTGTGAGCCCACTGCTGTGATCTGGCCATTGTCTCAGCACTGCTGAGTCTCCCACTTATGCGCCAGTGTCTGTCTGTCCCATCTTCCTAATGACACACACATCATGGGTAACTGGCCAGAGGGTAGGGGAAGCTAACCAAGGTCACATGCACTTTTGCCCAATGGTATATGTCATATCCAGGTCACATGCCCTTCTGCCCTACGGTATATGCCATATCAAGGTCACATGCTTCAACCGTGCGATGATGCTGTATTTTTCATGAGCAACTTTCCCTGTCCAGCCTCCCTGTGCTTCTAAAATTGTTTCTGTTAAATATGGTGTACCACAGGGGTCAGTGTTTATTTTTTTTCATTTATTTTGTTTATACATGCTTCCTCTTGAGCACATTATTCTTTTCCCCTTTTTATTTTTATGCTGACGATATGTAGATTTATCTGCCTGTTAGATCATCAGATCCTGGTGTGCTGAGTTCACTTGATGACTGCCTTTGTGATATCAAACATTGGATGTCAAATAATTTTCTTCAGCTAAACTCAGACAAAACTGAGATCCTTGTCATTGTCATGGCAAAACAAACTACCATCTGCTGGTTCCCTAGTAGGTCTTATCAAGTCTGTTGCAAAGAATCTTGGTTTGACAGTAATCTTAGTTTTGACCAGTATATCACAAAACTTTTTTATCATCAAGATCTACGTTAACTGTTAAAAACATGGAGACAATTTTGCACTCCTTCATCTCACCTGGATTACAGCCTTGTTACCTGCCTGAACCAAAAATCTATTAATTGGCTATACACCAGCTACATTTGACTGAGAGCCAGCATCCTAATGGTGGCCGTACCTCAGCACTGGAGAGAACTCAGGTTGCCAGAATCTCCAAGGTTCTGACTTCTGACATCTTCCAGCAAAAAGTTACCTGGCCTAAATCTGTGAGGCCAGATTCAGATCATCTCAAAAAACATGCAGTGCAGTATGTACTTTGAGATCCTTAGACAGAGGTATTTTGTCTGTTCCAGAGGCCCATCTGAAAACTAAAGGAGACAGAGCATTTGCAGTCAGGGCCCCGAGGCTCTGGGAAGGTCTGTTTGAGGAAATTAGGTTGGCTTGGTCAGTGACTTCCTTTAAGTCCCTTCTTAAAACACACTTTGAGCCTTTCCGGATTTTGCATGAGTTTTCATTTCTTTTGAATTGTCTATTATTTCCTTTAAAAAATATTTTTTGGTGATTGTTTTGATCTATTTTCTTTTAAAACTCGAACAGTTTATGACTCTGTGAAGCCCTTTGTAACATGGATTTTGAAAATATTATTATCATTAAAGGTATTTTATCTACCTAGTATTCAAGTGTAACATTAGGAATCCTGTACTGGAAAAAAAGAAAGGGAGGAAAATTCTTACATTTTTCACGTTGTGTCAGTTGTAACACAGTGTCAAGTGCATGGAGAAGGGAAAGAGAAAAGATAAGTGTGTTCCTGGAGGCCCTCTGTGTGACCCTCTGAATCATCTCTCAGAGAGAAAAAGGGGCTTCAAACAGACACATTATCTAGGGAGGGGTGCAGTGTGTGTGTGTGTGTGTGTGTGCTGCTGATGATCTTAGAGAATTTGTCCGTAGACTTTTAATCACACGCGTTAGTGCTGCTTGGCTGAGCTAAGAGGGGTGGAAGAGGAACAGACCGAGGGTCCTGACCTTCAGACGAAAGTAGAGGAGCACTTACAGATGGTCCAGTTCACGAGAGACTCTCGCCGACTGTCGCCACACTACCACGCTCCCCTGGCCCAGTTGCACTGTTATTAATGTGAGCTGACTAAACATGGAGAGAAGGTCAAAATGTCTTTCATTCAAGCCTCTAGCCTCTGGATAGAGGGACTCTCCATACACACACTCACTCACACACACACACACACAAACACACACACACACACACACGCACACACACACACACACACACTCACACACACAAACACAAACACTCACACTCACACACACAAATACAAACAGACTCATATGAACCATAACACAGATGGAAAAACGATTTGATTTGAATTTTTTTAATTTAAAATAATTTATAATTGTGATAAATACAAAAGCTTATAATAAGTTAAAGGCTCAGTATCCTAGAGTGTTATTATGCCACCCAAAGGAGGTTAAAGGGGAGGGGGTGTCCGTTTCCTTAGAGGCCATCTGTCAAGGAGAGCCAGAGTTTTGTCTAGGACACCGTTTCTTTCTCTCGCTCTCTCTCTTTGTCCCTTTCTTTTTTCTCTATCACTCTCTCTCTTGCTCGCTCTGTCTGTCTACCTCTCTCATTTTTCTTGCTCAGTCTGTTAGGACAGCTGATCTCAATCCCACTGCAGCAGCTGTCATGGATTAGGGGTAGAATATCTAATGAGAGAGTCCCCACACAGATAATGGGTGCAAGCAGTATTCAATGATGCATCTCCCCTTCACAGACGAACCCACAAACACTCACACACACACACACACACACACACACACACACACACACACACACACACACACACACACACACACACACACACACACACACACACACACACACACACACACACACAGAGTCTTGCAGACACGTGGCAGTCTGAGTCACTCAAAATGTTTGTCCAGTGTTTACAATGTTTGGCTCCCGATCCCTCGGATAATCCTGCGGCTGGCAGTCTTCTTTTGACGACTGTTGGGAAAACAAACCGCCACACAGCTCGTGATGATTGGCAGCTCTACCATTTGAGAGAGCCGTTAGCCATGGCCCCTCCTCCCAAGCTTTATATCATATCTTCCGTCGATAGCCTCCGCCACGACTTCATTTCACTATATGGAGAGAGATCGACAGAGAGAGAGAGAGAAAGGAGAGAATAGTTAGGGGAGGGACTCAGGGAGACAGCAGGCAATTCAAAACAAAACAAACATATTTCATTGTGTGTGTGTGTACACCCTCACTCTCAACCCGGCTTTTTGAAAAGATTACACGGCTAGCTATTAATTACTGTGGAGGATTATCTGTATTTGTCACCAGTGATGTTTTTGTTTGGTTAGCTTTGTACTTTGTGCCTAAAGGGTGTTTTGTGTTTTCCAATCCACCTGTGCACTCAGGTACTGCTTTAATTCTCTTAGGTGAATTATGACAGCTGGTACACCTCTGATGAGACTCTTACAGAATTATATTTGTGTACACTTCAGTGTAGATGTTATCTGTCTGGATAGATCTCTATTGAAATACAGTGGGCATGCAACTGTGCCTCAGTTCACATTTAATTGTTAGAATATTAGGTAATATGGAGCCATTTTGGGCTACCTGGTTGACACACTGCTACGTGGTGAAACACAGTGGTTGTTGGTGTAAGAGATAAGAGTCTATTTACATGGTGGATGGGGAAAGGTGAGTACTCACACATTGGAGCCAGGCATGATCCTCTCCTTGGACTGTTTGACAAAGCTGAGCTTCCTCAGGAATGATGGCAGTCTGATGCGGGGCCGGTAGTGCGTTGAGACGGGGCTGTGGAGGAAACAGAGAGAGACTCAGACAGAGAGAACTGAGGACAGTCTTTGAGGGGACAGCCTTAATCACGCATTACATATTCCTTCGTTTTCCATACAAGCAATCAGGTCAGGGGCCACCCTATCAACTCACCATTCTGCTGGGCCTGATGCTCCCTCTGCCCTCTCCTCCTCTCCCTCCGTGTCCTCTCTCACACCATCTTCTGCATTCTCCTCTGCTTCCACCACCGCCTCCTTTCTTTCCCTCTCCTCCTCGTCCTCCTCCTCTTCGATGTCGAGATCCGATATCTGGTCCCAGATGCGGCTGTTGACCCACAGAACCTCCTGCAGTTTGTGCCCGCCGCCCACGCACGTCATCTGGCGACAGAGCGGGCAGCGCACGGTCAGCAGGCCACTCTTGGGCACGGACATGGCCTCCAGGCAGGGGACGCAGAAGGTGTGGCGGCAGTGGAGCACCCTGGGAATGCGTCCGCTGCGGGAGTACGGCCTGTAGCACACGCTGCACTCACGCTCCTCGCACAACACCATGGTGATTGCCGTTTAAGAGGCTCGCAGACAAGGGGGGTGTCAAGTAGGGGACAAGAGGAGGAAAGCACACAGGCAAGGTGCAGAGGAGGGAAATGAAGCGTCTGAAGCTGACTGACAGGGCCGTTTCCCTTACAGACTCCTGGTGTGAGGGGGCTCAATGGTGCAGGATCCAGATGGATGAACTGTAGCTCAGCTTCTTTTTGATCCAGCAGTCTGTTTTGGGAGGTTTAGTGGTTACGGATGACCCGTTTAAAAGCACCTGCTTTAGGAAGAGATTGAGGACAGAGTCTGGAGGCAAGATGCTGATTTTGATGGATTTAGGCCTGGGGGTGTTTCCTCTCCCCCAACGCTCTCTTCTCCAAACCCCTTTTCACTGTCTGGTGCTCTTCCACCCACTGCTGTCTAGGATCCACTTCTATGGATGGATGAAAATTAGAAAAATTAACACACTGACCTAAAAGGAGACATTTGCCCTCATTAAACTTAATTAAGTTGTAGAAATATACATTGCCAATACATGTATTCTACAGGCACTGCCATAGATTATTTTACAGATTAAGGATAAAGTACAATGCCCTCTAATGATGCCATCTAAAAGAAACAATAATCTCAGTCTCTTTTCCTGTCCAACACAAACATACATTTGTATCTCTGTCCGGTCTCCATCCACATATTTCTCAATTCAAGGACATGCATGTCCTGGTGGCACAATGGAACACTGAAACACTTCACAACAGGCCATTGTGGTGGTAACCAAGGTCAGAGGATGTATTGTGTGGAGAATTCAAATAATATTCTCTCCCTGGATGCTGGCCACCTGTTAGGCAGAAATAATTAATGGCACTCTCTGACCTTTCAGAGACTAACCTTTGACCTATTTTGACTGCTAGAGCGCATAATGTTATTTCCTTCTTAGAAATGTGTGCTTACCACTCACAGTCTAGATTAGATTAGTCAAATTTAGCCACAAGAAAGAAGACTGGGAGAAATGTAATCATGTGGATGATTACATACAACCCAAAGGCTTTTAAGAAGTGCATTCTTTGATTACATTTCCTTTTACATTTAACAGCATTGTTTCTGTCTTTGGTTTAGAGTTTAACATGTATGCATTTGCTGCTGTTCTTCAAAAGGTTAAACGAAACCATGCACATCCATTTTACGATTATTTACTGCCTACCTATCTGTAGATAGGTGTGTCTGAATTCATGTGTCATTAATCTCAAACTGTCTGCTCCTAGATTATCTAGACATGTGCTCCCATACAAAAACATAACACAAAATTCATGACCCCATTCTTTGTGAAGGGGGTTAGAAAAACAGAACACTTTGCTTAAAATAGAACAGAAAAGGAAAAGTAAAATCCAAAACAGGAAATAGTACTTACAGGCAGATTGAGTAAAGAAATCAACATCAGTTTGGGTTGAACTCCTGTGTTGTGATAGAGACCTTGCAGTGAAGTTTAGTCCAGCTCATCTCTACTCTACTGACAGTCTGAGCTTCTGTTCCGCTCTTCTTAGCCAGCATGGGATAGAGTCATGTGGTAGGTGGAGTGTGTGTGTGTGTCATGTGGTTGGGGGGGGGTTACTCTCTTGCTCACTCAGTGTCTCTCCTACTAACATCCCCCCCTCAGACACAAACACCCTTCCTCCCTGTTTTCATAGGCACACTCTCTCTCTCTCTTCCTCCCTCCCCCTTCATTCATCCTCCTCGCTCGACTGGCATGACAGGGCAGCTGTGTATGCAGTGCAGGGCCAACCCTGGGGACCTGATGGTTTAAACACTCATTATGCACAGTGGGAGGGGAGGCAGGGCTCTGGCCGTCTCACCGCAGCGCTCTTTGTTCGCGCTGCTTAACAGCTGACAGGAGGGACAGGTGGAGACAGCAGCGAGAGCGGGGAGAGACAGGCGGAGAGATGACATTCCTCAAAGCAACCCAAAGGTCACTGTTGCTCTATTGCCAGGGAGAAGGACGATATGGCTTTTAAAAAAGCTTTTCGTATTTCATGCTTTTTTTTTATTAAAGGTTGCGTTCAATTAGTGGTTGTGAAATTGAAACCTCATGTCCACATGTTGAGTCACAAGGGCAGGCATGACGGAGAGGAGGGGTGGGGAAGTCATGACTGAGCTGGATTTCTATCTGAGGTTTTGTCAGATCATAATGAGCCCCCAAAACCCACCAACCACCCGTCCCACACAATGTCAAACGGCCTCCCAGGATTTTGCATAAAGATTCAAAGCTTCAGCTACTCTAATGTTAACCCTTTTAGGGGTCTGTTTTTACCCATCTGAATTAAGCCACATCTGGACTAGTTTACAGACCATTATGGAGACTCTGGACTATCACTGGGCTTGATCTCAATTCTGAAAACCAAACTCACCACGAGAATAAACACCCAAGAAAAAATCCTTTGTATAACTGAAACAGTTTTCTGATTGAATATATGCAGGTGATTGTCCATAATGGTGGAACATAGTTTTAGTAAGCATTGCAATAACTAGACCACTAACATGGCAATATGTGATGTATATATATGTTATGTTATTATTTGAGTGAAATGTCAAACACTGAATGTCCATTGAGATCCTCCTTGTGAATGCGCTTTCCCTCCTGTTGTGGCAATAGATTGAAAGTAGCACACACCTGCCCTCACATGGAATTAAGTGGTACTGCAACCTAGCATTTAAGATATGCTCTGAAAATGTTCTGTAAATGTATGATGATCTGTATTTGTACTATACTGTGAAGATTAATGTCATATAGAGCGTATATTGTTTATCATCATTTGTGATAAAAAAAAAATCAGTTTTGGATGAGGCTATTTGCACCATCATTATTATCTGTATACCTCGGTGAAAACGGAGAAATCGTTTATCAGTGGTCATCAGTCATCAGTGGTCTATAGAGGCACTCTGATTTCTTGCCCTGGTGTTTTGGGATACTTTTGTCTATATCGAATCGACCTTTTGTTGAAATGTATCTAAACTGAACCTGTCCTCGTGAACCTGTCCATAGAGACCCGAGTTCGAATCCCGGGTAAACCTTACAAAAACGTCGAATCGATGACAAAAAGCGACAATTAAAACATGAATGGACTGACAAGTATTTGTTTACGTTACCATCCGTAACAATTGTTACCCGGTGTGTTTACTCTGCAAAGAATGAATGCACTATTTGTTGTGCTTCACTATTTGTTGTGTTTACAGTTCACAGCTCCTGTATATAGCCATTCCTCCCTGTATATATTTCTTAGACCGTTGTGCTGTTGTGTTGTATTGTGTTGACAGTTCACAGCTCCTGGCTGTATATAGCCATTCCTCCCTGTATATATTTCTTAGACCGTTGTGCTGTTGTGTTATGTTGTATAAGTTGTGTAAGTACACCGAGAGCCACTTAAGCCGGAAACAACTCCTTGTTTGTGCAAACTTACTTGGCCAATAAACGTGATTTTGATCCTTATTCTGAATGCATCGCGGTACTTAAGTATCTGGGCCACATCAGAACCGAACCTTGGCCATATTTGATTTATTCACCACCACAAAAGCAGGGCTCGTCCGGGATTTGAACCCGGGACCTCTCGCACCCAAAGCGAGAATCATACCCCTAGACCAACGAGCCAACTAAGACACTGACAACACCTTCAGAACTTAACCGTCCAGTTACACTCTACGTACAAGTTATATTGAAAGTGTTCATGCTTTTACTCTTTTTGACGCGTTTCCACAATCCACGTACATGACAGCAATTGCTACCTTTTATGGTCAACTCAGTAAAAAAAAAAATGGGCTCGTCCGGGATTTGAACCCGGGACCTCTCGCACCCGAAGCGAGAATCATACCCCTAGACCAACGAGCCACGTGCCACCTAAACTTGGCATAATGATGCTAAATTCTACACACATCCGGGTTTTCGTTATTTTCAGTAATAGACAGTAAGTTTCATCCCCTCAATAAATTACTACCGGATTTGTATGTTTGTTACACTTAAACTCATCGTTTGGTATTAAGCAATCCATTTCATAGTTCGTCGTGTTGAACGTCTGCTCGAAACAGTTTGACAAGCTAATGTTAACTTTAAGTTAGCTGTCGCTAGATAACTATTAACGTTTACTGCCATGTGTCTACATTGGCGAGCTAATTCGCTCCATATTTAAAAAAAAATACATAAGTGAAATCTCACAAACCACTTACAATTACACCATGCGTAAAAGTGTTGTTTTCTATGTATTTTAAAGAACACTTATGTCATAACACTGCTCTATCAGTTGCAGTACACTGGAAAGTGTGCAGACTACTGCGCATGCAACTACCCATGTCACCTTGCGTTCGAAACGAATTGTCGGTTGTGAGTAGTGCGCCAAGTGCAGACAGTACCGTTACCGTAGCTAGCTAGATGAAGTGTAAACATACAAATCACTGTCTGTTCACTTGTCTGTTAAAGAGGGTAAGTTATACAAATTGAATTGTTTTACGCCTATTGGATTGTGGGCTACTTATATGTCTTAGGATTTTAGAAGACAATGTTGCCTGATGTTCACCTTGGGAACTATCAACAACTTTGTCAACTATCGTTGAGTATACGCTAGCTATCGATAGCTCATTTGTTTGGATCAGACCACCGAGGCTAGTTTAGATCTTTGTTAACTACTCAGCTAGATAGCATGCTTGTTGGCCAAAGTTCATGTTAGTTTAGTGAGTTTAGTTAGCATAGCAAGCTGCTACTGTCAGAGAATGTCTTGTTAGGTAGGACAATGCTACTGCTGTCCATACAACGTACTGGTATCCTCTTATTCGATAGGATAGCCTTTCTGGCGGTTATCAGACGGTCAAGACATCAGAAAGTTAGAACAGTTTATACGTATCTTTCTAAGCATGTACGATTTAATGCGTTGTCTTGTCTTACATCTTAGTTGCATGAGTAACTCTGTGCGTTAATAACGTAACAAAAGTGGCACGCGTTCGTTTCTCTCAATCACTGACCCACAAGATGCTTCATCTATTTTTAGACTGTGTATTCAGAGGTGAGGATGACAAGTTGAGACAACTTGCAAAGACAATTAAATGGACATGGACGCATTTTTGGAGACACTTCGGGACCAAGGCGGGAAGTGAGTGTCCATATCATTTACATTAGCAATACGACTTAAAGTCTCCAATCTTTTTACTTAAGAGTAGAATATACACTTTTTGTTGTCAGAATCAAAAGTGCTTGTAGACTTAAAAAATTATGCAAGACAGTGATTGTCTCTGTTTCTGTCCATAGCGTTTCATGCCTTTTACTTTATTTGTTAACATTTTCCTACCCCTGATCGAAATAATGAATGAGAAACACCTAAAACACAGACTCTAGATACGCTACGGCACATAAATGGTGTTAAATGTTCCTGTTTCACTTGTTCTCTATGGATTTGTTACAATGTAGTACAATGTGATTACGAGTTCAAGCTGATGGTTCCGACTTCAACCTCAATATGTTATTTTTTTGTTTCAAATCAAACTAAAGCAACACAACTGTGTCATGTCTAGCTTGTTTTGAACTGCATTTTATCTGCATACAGATATCTTCGTTGAGATAGTTCAGTCCAGTTAAAGATGTGTCATACATGAAGACATATCATTGTCACTCTTTTCTACTTCCACTTGACCTCCTTCAGTTCCATTCTCTCGTCCTGTGAGCCGGAGCTTGAAGAACTCCTCCGCCAGATTGACATCATGCTGAACCACAAGCGCAGCGAATGGGAGGCAGAGGTGCGTGCCATGGAAGGGCGTCTCCATAGTGGAGAGGCAGAGCTCCAGACTGCCCGGGACCTTCTGGAAAGGAGGAACACTGAGGTAAAGCCAAGCTCAGTCTCTCTGAAAATCCACACTGTCCATTGTTTCGTCTTGTAGAAGTAAAAATAAATGTGAGTTGTCTGTTGGTGCAATTTGTGTCTGGTGGTTTATGCCTTTGCCTTTATGTTCAGCAGATGCTTAGGGTGAGAGAAGCAGTCATTGACCTGTTAGACCTTGAGGGCACTGGCTTCCGGATGTTAAAAATGGTAGTGGAAAAGGAGTTGTTGCAGGTGATCTGGCATGGAGGATGGTGTGGCTTTCAAAGCAAGACACTAAGTGCATGTGTCTGCAGACCTCCTAAATCCTATGGCTTCCATAGTTCCATAATAAACTGCTTCCTTGTGTGTGTTGACAGATACTGTGGCAGCAGTGCAACCCTTTACAACAGTCATTTCACAGGTTTTGTCACTTAAAAAAACAAAACACATACATCTTCTTCATATTTTCTTACCATGGGAGAAGTGCTTTGGATCTGATTTCCTCCTACAAAGCCTTGTCATACATCTTCTATTCCACGAGTCATGTGGTTAAAATTGAGTACCAAACCATACCTGATCACGTGACGGAAACAGCAGTATAGCTACATCTAGAGCCCTGTGTTTTCTATGGAAGATGAATCAATACAACATCATTTTAACATTATAATATAATAATATAAAAATTTTACTCATAGTGAATATAAAACTTATATAAACATGTCACTCAAGTGTTGGTTGGATAGGCAAAGCGACACACACAGGCGTACATGTAGACAGAGTAAGAGCTGCTGAGAACATGGCATGGGAGTCTGACATGTAGTAGCTGTGAGAACCATTGGTGTCATCTGTGCATGCTGCTGCTCTTAGAGGCTGGTATGTTTGGCAGTGCTGCTTGTCAGTTGCCATGGGATACTCAGAGCCCTGCCCTGTGTTGACCCTCTGGCTGTGTGTCTTCAGATCCGAGCGCTCAGCAAGCAGCTGGAAGAGATGCATACTGGGAGACAGGAACTCGTGACTAAGTATGAGGAGCAGCTACAGCACGTGCGAGATGAGGTGGGGTCTGCAGGTTATCAAGTAGTTTGAAAATCATCATTTGCTAGTATCTGTAAATTATGCTACATGCTTTGTGTTATAGATGATGTTCATATCAACAATTTAGCAAATATATTCAATGTGTTCTCTCTAAACATAGACCAGTACTTGCCACTTAAAATTGTTTTTAAAATCAAAGGTTGCTGCAACCGGTTTGTGTGTTTGTCCCCTCTCTCAGCTGGCCAAACTGAAACGCAGCTACGAGAAGCTCCAGCGGAAGCATCAGAAGGAAAATCGGGAAGTGGCCAAGACTCGCGGCGATGACAAAAACGAGGTGTCACGCCTGAATGGGAAGATCGAGGTAACACCTGGAGTACTTGAGGCAGGCTTCAGAGGCTTTGTCCTGTAATAGCAGTGCAGGACCCGACTGAGTTTAGAGTAACAGAACTGCCTCCACAGTGAGTTATGCTGCTCGTGTTAGTGAGTGAGTGAGTGAGTGAGTGAGTGAGAGCTGAGGTGAGGTGAGGTGTTACAGGAGAGCAGGCTTATTGCTACTGTACTCTTATTTTCCCATGTGCTTTCAGTTGGACGGCCTCTGAATTGGCCTATATATCAGCCCATGCTTGGCAATCACTCTCGTCTCGTTACAGACACTAGCTGGAATTGTTTGACTGTGTGTGTTGTCAGGATTTCCGCCAGCGCTCGTTGGACTGGGAACAGCAGCGGCTGCAGTACCAGAAGCAGGTGGCCTCCCTGGAGGCCCAGAGGAAGCACCTGGCGGAGCAGTTCACCCACATGCAGGTAGAACACTGTTCAGCATGGACAGCACATGCCTCTCCTTGTGTGAAGGTTTCAGGGATGATTGCAAGCCAGATGTCATGCCTCAACAACAAGTAGTGATGGTGTAGCCAAGAGGCATTTTTTTTTCCTGGGACTTGAATTGTGTAGTATTAAAATGGACATACTGGTGTGTTTCTTTAGTTCAACATTTTAATGTTCTGTGTGTGTGTGTGCATGCTTGCAGTCAGCAGGTCCCAGTCGACTGCAGGAGCAAACTGCAGAGATGCAGCGGGTGCGTAACCAGCTGCACCGGGCTCAGGACACGGTGCAAATGCAGGAGCAGGAGCTGGAGAGACTACGCAAACTCAGAGACGAGCTGGGAGACTCTCTCCGTGAACGGCAGGTCAGACAAACGGTAGGGCAAGACGAATGGGGTGATAGTACGAGAACTGTCTTGAGTAGCTGATACTAACATAACCTCTTGGGACACCATGACTGGACTTCATTGCTGGGCAGTGATAATCAGCTATTTCATTGCTACCATTAGGGAGTACAACCTGCCAGTCAGACGTGTGTGTGTGTGTGTGTGTGTGTGTGTGTGTGTGTGTGTGTGTGTGTGTGTGTGTGTGTGTGTGTGTGTGTGTGTGTGTGTGTGTGTGTGTGTGTGTGTGTGTGTGTGTGTGTGTGTGTGTGTGTGTGTGTGTGCAGGTGCTGAGTGAGGAGAAGCATGAGCTGAAGGCCACTCTGGGCACGCACGAGCAGCTCCTGTGCAGCTCCGGCATGCAGCAGCAGCAGCTGCGCGCTGAGGTCACCAGACTCAGCCAGGCCCTGCAGGCCAAAGAGCAGGTCATCCGGTGAGTGGCGGGCGGTGGAGGCCCCAGAGGAGGGTTTGGAGGGAAAGAAGAGAACCTAGTTCCCTCTCACATTTCAGTAGTTCTGAGAACGCCACTGGTAACTGTGTGGGTTGGTCAGGTTCATTGGGTCGAAAAAGGGGTTGGTTGTTTTTGCCTTCTATGGAAGTGCATTCTAGTACAGTTTATCTAGATTGGTCTTTTTTCAGTCCCTGCATCTTTTTGTTTACACACGTGTGTGTGTGTGTGTGTGTGTGTGTGTGTGTGCGCCTGTGTGCCTGTGTGTGTGTAGGTCGTTGGAGGACTGTTTGAGTGTGGAAAATTCGTCCTCAGGCATGTCGTCCGTGCGTCAGGAGCTGGAGCGTGTCACTGCCAGGCTGCAAAGCTCCCAGGCCTGCCAGAGCCACCTGAAGGCTGAGCTGGCTCGCCTCAGGGAGAGGTGAGAGGATTCATCACTTCTCCACTCAATGTTGCACTACAACATTCTCTAATGTCATATTGAGGATATTGATTATCGCTGAATCAAAGCCTTTGTGGTTACTGTGGTTATTTGGCTGCACTGAAAGCTGTAAGAAAGAGATGTCCTCTGTCAAAAAGTAGCATATACCTGCACATATGACAAGTAAGGATGAATTCCCCTCTTACACTATGCCTGTTGACATGAACTGTGAGAAGTAAATAGCTTATTGTGAACTAGTGTGGTTGGTTATGGAGTGAGTGTTCAGTTTTAAAAGAGACATATCTTGTGTGTTAGCATGGACAGTGAGCGCAGGCCCAGAAGAGAGTCCAGCAGAACAGCAGAGGAGTGGAAACAGCTAGAGGAGGGACTCCGTCGCACACAAGCAGAGGCCAATAAGGTGAGAGACGGGAGGGGTCATTAGGACCTGGATCTGCTCTTGATGGTAGAACGCTTTAGGTTGTAAGTAGCCCAGTTATTGTAGCATATGATTGTAAATAGCACTGTATTATACTATAGCATGTTGTGGTTGTGTGCATTTTTGTTGGCCTCATGTAGATGTCCTTGTTGGTGCATATGTGTACATACGCACTTGCATGCTTGAACCAATGAACGTCTCCTTGTGGTTATATATGCATACGCCCATACGTGTGTCTGTGCCTGTAGCTCCGGGAGGAGCTCAGTATAGCTGAACAGACGCGCCGCGGTGAGGCAGAGGGCATGAGGAAGGAGGTGTCCCAGCTGACCGGTGAGCTGCACCAGAGGGACATCTCCATAGCGACACTCAGTGGCTCCGCCTCCAGCATTGAGAAGCAGCTGAGGGCCGAGGTGGAAAGGGCGGAGCGACGCGCTGCTGAACTCAAGGTGGGTGGAGCTTAGCCGAGGACAAAGGGCCATCTTTGGAGAGTATTTTTGATCCACTCATTAATCGTCTCAATTTGTGCAGTCGTTGACTGAAATGTATCGTAAGGGTGCACACATCTGCATCAACCCCATTCCGTAGGGGTTGTCAGAAGGATGTCTGATGTGCATCTGTTAGACGGCTAATGTATTTTCATTGTGTAATTAGAGTGACTGGAATGCTAGTAGGGCCTGTAGTTAGTGCACTCACTGAACCTGCTAAGCCTACAGCTGCACGGTAGTTTGTTTTTGAGGCCAAATGGACCAATGAAACACTGTTTTAGGTTCTACAGAGCTGGATTGTAATAGTGGCAAGCTCTCCCTGCCACTCAAAGCTCTGTCTCTGCTTAGAGTTACAGCAGTTACCTGAGAAGGTGGTAGGTAGGTAGGTAGGTAGGTAGGTACCTACCACTTTCTAGGTTGTCCGAGGTGTAGTTCAGGCTGTTTTTCTCCATGTTGTGAGCGTGCCTTTGTCCTCCTCTAGCTGACCCAGGTGCAGTTGGAGACCCTGAAGCTGGAGAACCAGCACCTGAACGAGCTGCTGGAGAGAGTTGAGCCCCACTCCCCAAAGGTGAGCTCCTGAGGACTCACTGACCAATGGATATCACAGCACATTGGAGTCGACTGTGCATGCTGTTTCCCCCATCTGCGTCACAAACTCACATGCACATATACACATTTTGTATACTTTATTTCATTCGACAATACAATTCAAGTTTCATCAGGAATCAAATGTTCAGATTAGTCCAACAAACCAAAGCAGTTCAACAGTCCATTATGGGTTTTACAGTTCAAGGGTAGAGGAAACATTGTGTCATCCAAATAGACATGCATCCTATCAATGCTGATATTGAGCAGTACTTTGCCAACTGTTTAGCCTATAGAGAATTATATATTTGATTTTTATGCACAGTATGATTGTTCCAAAAACAGATCAAAGACACAAGATATTTCAAACTTTTCAACTTTTTTTGTCATACTGAGAAATAGTGAAGATCTCTAGTGTGTTTGCAATTATAGAGAAGGTGTCTGCAGAAGAATTAAACCACACACACACACACTCGGCCATGGGCAAAGGCACACGCATGTATACGTACACATTTTTATTCTGTGTCAAACCCACACGCTGTCTCACCAACACCTGAAAATTCATCAATTTACGCTCCTGCTTAATGTTCACTAACACAGACACATGCATACTTTTCTTTCTTACACGTGTGCTGTCTTCAGCAGAAGGGAGACTCATCGCTGGCGTCTCTGCGGGACAGCTACGTGTCGTCCCTGAGCAGCCTGGAGAGGGAGAACCAGCAGCTGCGGCAGGAGCTGGCCGAGGTGCGCGCCCGCCTTGACGCCAGCAACCAGACCTGGCAGGACAAGTATGAGCGAGCCCTCCTGCTCAGCCAGAACCGCAGTGCGCAGAGGTACACACGCAAACACATGCACGCACACACACACACGCATTAATACAGAGACACACAAATATGCAACATGTCTAGAGCTTACAGATGCGTATGCACATGTTCACTCCTGCACTCTTTATGTCCACACACACCCCTGTCAGGTGTGTTTTTTTTTTTTTTTTTTTTTTTTTTTTTTTTTGAAAATAAGAGTTGTGGCTTTTATCAGATTCACTGATTTAAATCATTACAAATTAAAAGAATGTGTTGAAATGTGTTTTTAAAGGGAACCTAGCCAGCTGCTGATATTCTCATGTTGAATATGAGGTGTATCATGACCACCAGGGGGCACAATTGTCATATAAATCGTTAAAGAGAACCGCATGCCCTGGTGTCCAAAATGGGTGTTGTAATAGTTTGTACAGCTTTAAACATAATGTTGAAGCTTGAATTGTAACAAAAATGCTTTACTGTTTTTGTTAGGTAATCATTATGCATCCTCAATATACATGATGTATTTTGATTTTGTTTTCTTATACTGGGTTCATGTCTGAAATTATGTTTGTGCATTGTGAAACTTGTTTTTAAATTATATATATCTATATCATCATTTTTCCACTGACTCCATGCCATCTCCTATGTGTCCATCAGGAGTGATGAGGAGACCCAGCGCAGGTACCAGGAAGAGCTGGTCGCCATGGAGACACGTCTCCGAGATAACTCCATGCACTACGAGGAGGAGATCCAGAGGCTTCACCAACAGGTGGAGTCTCTATCAAAGACTCAAAACTCCCAGACCATCAACGGACCCCCGCGGGAACGCCAATCCCCCTCCCCCGCCCCTTCAACCGCCTCTTCCTCCTCCTCGGCCTCGTCATCCTCGGTGCTGAAGGCCAGGCAATTGGCTGCTGTGCTGAGTGGGGTGGCCAATGGGGAGGAGGCGCACGGCTCCAGTGCTGCTGAGGATTTCCTGCCCCTGGTGAGGAATGCGTCTGTGGCTCAGCCAAACCCATGTGCGCAGCATCCACTGGCCCCTGGCACCGCTCCACTGCACCAGGGCTGGAGCTGACTGAGTGTTTATCTTACTATATTAACAGTGACAGGTCCAGCTAGTAGCTGATTGCAAGACATTCAAAGCTAGCTAAACAGACTCTGTTAGGAAAGCGAACTTGTCAATGTATGAGGCAAAACATTCTTCACTTAAATACTTATTAGTCTTTTTACTCAGTCTTCCATCGTTATATCCACATAACCTCTGACGGAGAGTCCAAATTCAGGACTTCTGCATACCTCCTGATGAGCTTTCCTGAATGGCTAGTTTCCAGATCATAACAGACCTGGGGATGCTTAATCTAGCTGTATCCAGGCTAGATGATTGGTCCAGAGGCCGTGAATGCTGCCTCATCTGCCATTGGATGCACACTATGCACATCTTTATGTAACTTGCGGCACAGCCATTAATGTTCCCTTCTCTAATATTCATGGACTTTTGCGATATTTTCTGTATAAAATTCTCTTTCTTATTTTGCCTTCTTGGTTTTCTCCCAATCTCCATTCTCTCTCTGTGTCTCTCCTGCCCCCCTCCCCTCCCCTCCCCTCCCCTCCCCTCCCCTCTCCCTCCCCTGTTCAGGTGCGAAACGCTGACTCGCCCGTGGGCTTGGTGGCCAATCGCTTCCTGGAGGAGGAGTCTCTGCGCTCGCGGGAGCTGCTGCAGCGCCTGGACTCTCACATCCAGGGCATGCGCGAGGGCACTGCCCAAACCCTCAACAAGTACCTGGGCACAGGCGCCGCGGGCAAGGGGAAGGGCTCTGACAACAGCCCATAAACTCCCACACGCATCCGCAGAGCAGCCGTACGGCAGTGCTAACCGCCCCTGTCCCAGCAGGTGGCACGCCTTCTGCTCTTGGCTGACATGGTGCAATCACTGGTGCTTGTGTTTGACGCGATAATTGCACATAACTAATGACCGTTTGATAAACAGCGCTGTGTGAAATTGAATGAAGATTTTTCTGGCAGCTGGTGTTTGTAGACATGCTACTTCTCTCAGCAAGCCATGCTAGGGTTAGTCTGAGGCAGATAGGAATGCTCAGGACAGGGTTGAGACGGGAATGAATGTAGTGAACCGGTAGGAACCTTTGGACTTCTCATTACACTGGGGACAATCAGTGGATTACACAAATGTGACCGCACGGAAAACACTCACACACACACACACACACAGACAAACGGCATACTGTCACACATGTATTTCACAGTGAGATGCACAACAGCTTCTCAAAGGAAACAGGCATAACCTAATGGCCACACTAGCATGTGCAGACAGTCAATCAACTAGCACACACATATTTTGGGATTTTGTGTGTGTGTGTGTGTGTGTGTGTGTGTGTGTGTGTGTGTGTGTGTGTGTGTGTGTGTGTGTGTGTGTGCACGCACACACCACAGGTGTATTTTCAGTTCTACTCACTCCGCCAAAAGTGTCCTTGCGTCATTCATCGCATTCATCGAGCACTTTTCAAATTCTCACATGTTCTGCTATGTTTTTTTTTTATAACCACCAAAAAACAACTGTTGTCCTCTGTGCCTTCTTGTATTTATATAACACGTTTTGTTTGTTTGTGCTATTTAAAATATGTGAACATCATAGTCAAAAAAAGCAACTGCTGTGTTTTTATAAAAAAAAAAAAAAAAAATGGAGTATTAAATGTGCTTTTGTTTTCATAGTTCTCTGTGTTGGTCGTGTTTCACGGTGGCTTTGTGTCTTAACGTTTTTTTTTCGGTGACGTTCACGCACGGCTTCACAGCAGCTGAGGCATTCTCAGGGTTAGTGGTGCAGTCTGTGGGGTTTGGGAAACATGTGGCCGGCACCGTTCAGCATGGGGTGGCATTCCACAGAGACAGGCATGTGTGGCCAAGACTGTAGGCTTCCCCTCAGAGAGAGAGATGGATGGATGGAGAGATGGAGAGAGGGACAGAGAAAGAAGGCAGAAGGATGAGGGATAAAAAAAAAAGTATGAGAGAAGGATGGAAGAAGTGTGGGAGATTTAGTTCACTAGCCCCGGAGGAGCAGGTGATTGACAGGGGAAAGATATACCAGCCCGTTAAGCAGCTGGCGGTTTGTCAGTGTTCCAGCTTTAAGATTGAAACAGTGAGAGGCATGACTAACACAAGTACATACACACACACACACATTGTGTGCGCTTCCACCTCTCTCGCTCTCTCTCTCTCTCGTACCCTGTCAGACACCCCCCCCCCTAGTCCATCGAAAGTCTTGAGTAGGAATGCACGCACACTGCCAGCGCTGCCATGTCACACACGCTTACTCACACACACACAAACTCACACTGGTGCAAACAGACATACACACACACTAATCCACACGCTAGCGTTCGTCAGAACACTTAAGGAATGTTAATGTTCTCCATGTGGGATGGAGGGGCTGAAGATGTGGAGGGGCCAAATGTAATTACTGACTTGACGCAAAGCGGAGAGGCATGCTCTTATTTTCCTCATGGATGGAGGTGGGGGAGACCTGATGGAAGCACAGCCCACCACCCCCACACTCACACTCACACACTGAGGTCCAACAGGGAGAGGTTTTTGGTTTTGTCATTTTTCCAACATTGTTGTTTTGGTGCACTTAACTGTTCTTCATCTGTGCAGATTCTCAGGTGCACACATTTTCACATAAGAGTAGAGAGGGGTGGATGTAGATGTGCATTCTCTCTCTCTCTTTTTTTTCCCCCTTGCTCGCTCGCTCTCTCTCTCTCTCTTGCTCACTTACTGACTGCTGGAAATATGTTTAGCCAGGCACCAGTCCAGCGGTTTTGTGATCGGTATTTGGTATCCGTGGTTACCAGCGCTGTGAGGCCCAACAGACAGAGCTGAGGAATTTGGCAACGTGGACGTTTGCTCTCCTGAGCAGAAGAGAACATTTTTTTCCTTATTTATGGATTTTTTTTTATTTTACTTTTTTTTATTCTACATGATTTATTTTTTACCCAGAGGCAGCACAGGTTTTTGGCTGCTGTGACAAATAGCAGAAAGAGGAACAAAACACACCTTCGCTTATTAAACTGAAAACATTTTTCCCTAATTTGATGCTGTAGCCATGACATCATTTGCAATACTTACAAATGGCGTTTTGATAGAATAGTAACATTATGTCATGGAGGAGACAATCAATCCTTTTCTATTACTTTATCTCATGTAGAAGCTGCTTAATGTCTTGTAATAGGTTTTGAGATGTCTGGTTTGTATCACTGAAATAGGCCCATCACAAACCATTTTGGACATAAGCTGTCCTACTATATGTTCGTAAGCAACCAGCAGAGGGCACTGTGATGTACAGGCAGTGGTTCTGTACCTCACCTCCCCCCACCCCCATCCCCCAGTTCTCTCTCAACTCAGAGTAAAGAATCCAAGCCAGCCAGCATTGGGAGCCGATGATAGACATGACTTGTGAAGCACTCGGCCAAGCAATGTGTGCTATGTTCCTCTCAGCCATGGAGTCTGCCAGTGATGCCGTTTCATCTAATTATTTCTCCTCCTGTTTTTACCCGGCCACGGGGCCTAAAATGGCACACGTGTCACTCGTTGCGCAGTCATGTCAAGGGACCAGGCTGGGCATTCTCAACCATTCTCTCCAACTCTGTTCAACCACATTGCATTTGTTGAGCATGTTTATTCAATGACTTTGATCAGGCAATCATCATTCTTTGTGTCGATCCTGATGGGGGGGTGCAAGATCACCCTTGTGTCTCGGATAACTGGACAGGACGACACATTCATGGATCATTTAGCAATAACTACAGAACAGGATCGAACCATTTACTCTTGAATTTGAGGGGATGACCCCTGTTAGTTGATTTAGGCTGTTATTTCGCTGGCTTCCCATTATGGGTCAGAACATGGTGCCATCATTCCCATGAATCCGACACATGCTGGGCAGGGATCAGCATTTGTTCATCCGCGGTCTCACCTTATTTAAGAGGAACCAAGCCTTGGCCTTTACCTAGACCCACTTTTCACCAGCTGTCTACAGAAGCAAATGCCCATCTCCCAGGCCAAGCTATCTGCATGTTTGACTGCCTTGCAGGCTGATAGGAAGGTGGTTGCCAGAGAAAGGTGATCCTCAGTGACACCTGTCCATCATACCACACACACACACAGAGAGACACACACACACAGAGACACAAACACACACACACACACACACACAGGGCTGCCCCGCGACAGTGTGGGACCTGTGACACTGTCCTATCGGGAAGAGAGCGTCCCCTCCCTTCCTTGGCCTACGTGAACTCGAGCAGTTACTCCCAGCCAGCTGCCAAGATCAACAGTACGCTATCTACACTCATGCAATCACACACACACAAACACACAACATACGCACACAAACACACACTCGCGCTCACGACCGTATGCATGTGGTAAAGTAGGTATTTGCTCTCCTCGTTAGAGGGTTTCGCAAGAGGAGAAAGCCACACTGGGCACATGTCTTGCTCAGTCAGAAAACTGTCTTAAAATGGGAGGAATGTATTTACGAGTGTCTCGTTTAACCTGGAGGGTACATGGCGTGCTCCAACTGATTGCGCATGGGAAGAATTACTCAAAAACTGAAGTAGATTCACATGAGGTCTGAATAGTGCACCTTATTGTCTGACAGAACCTAGTGCTTTACCACATACACACACACACAGTGCAAATGCAAGATGAAACATGGCCCCTTTAAAGAGCTATAAATAATCTCTCCCTCTCATCCTGATACAGATACACTAAGCATCTCAGGTATGTGCTAACAAATGGCACTCTAATCTCGCCCATCACATCAAGTCGCGGGGAGCGCTCAAGAGGGAGCTAGATCATGAGGGTGGAAAGCTACATTGTTTTCATAAACTTCTCTCAGATCGCATTCCACAAACACCCTTCTGCAACTCCCTGGCCTGAAAGCTCGACAGGACTCCATCGCCATTTGAGGTGTGGGGTTCAAATTTGGGACGAACTGGGAGATGTTGCGTTGAAAAGGCTGTAAACGTTCAAACTCAGTGTATCGGGCCGAGGCCAGCATGGATTTAGATATATGGGAAGGGAAGGCATTTGAGTGACTGGTGGGGGAAAGGGTACGAGCGTAGCCAAAGCAAACAGAGTAGTATCACAAAACTGATAGTGTGCCAGTGACTCTCCACATTGTGCTGCGAGGATTCTACCCAGGCTGAGTTTTCCCAAGGGTTGCCCGGTTCCTTAGAGCCTTTATGAGAAATAAATTCTTTTTGGTTTCATAACATCATATGTGACGGTTAGCAGGCCTATTTTCTGTTATGATAGCAGACCTACCGTTTTGGTGCTCTCAACCAGATGTTAAGTGGTAAACTACAATGAAACGTGATGTGTGATTGCCTTAAAGTAACAGTATGTAGCAATTGTACTTCAGGGTTAAGGTTAGGATTAGCAATTTTACCTTAAAATAACAGCTTAAAAAAATTGGGGCGCTACAATGACTTTTAATATGGAGAATGGCCTCTGTGCCATTGCCATACCAGGGTCCATAGGCAATATTACTGCGCTATGTAGGTTTGTGGAAGCCGCCCGTGTACTACTCTCTGCCGGACTAGTAAGTAACTTATTTGCCGTCTTGCTTTGTCTTGTATTGCACTTGCTTGATGTTTGACTGTGTTAGGAAAGTTGTTGACTCACTAGTTTGT
>NC_045161.1:15084651-15097151 GCF_900700415.2 Clupea harengus | reverse complement strand
TTCTTGTTCTCTTTCTTTGTTTTGGCCTAGAAAGTAGCCATGGTGTGGCATGCCTGACTGTAGCCAAGCGCTGGCCGAGTTGCCTCCCTTTTGTGTCGGGGGGTATAACCTCTGTTATGTAAAGAGGTGCATTGTGTCGCCTGGCTCTCTCTTCGACTGCTAATGGGTTCAGCCACTCGGAAACGCGCCCTTAATTAGATTGGAGTTGCTCTGTGATCGCCCTGCTAGCGCCACTAACTCAGCTAGTGCACCCGTACCACCCTCAATCCTCTCCCACCTCCTTGGCCCAGTTATGTAACCCGACATGCCACGGCAGGGCATTGCCACTTGCGTCTGCTGGATGGCATGTGGCATTGTTCTCTTTTTTGGGGGGCGATTCCTCCCTCTCAATCCGTTGTGGCAACCCTTGTGGCTTGAGTCACTTTGCCAGTGGTGTTATCCACATGCTTTATATTGCGCTCTCCCCTAATTAACATTCCTGAGCTTGATTGGGAAAGAGGGAGGCCAAAGTGTGAAGGGAAGCGTGGATCCATACTGTACATTGTTTTCGGAGCGCGACAAAAGCATGGCCATTTGCGAATCAATGCCCTGGGCCAGCTGCCCCGCAGGACCAGAGGCTCCCATTCACATTCAATCACTTAGATAACTTCTGGCCTTTCAGGGTCCCCATTTAAGAGCAGAGGGTCAGAGTAAATTACATTGTACCAGAGAGCCATCTGATGTCTTGCTTGAGAGAATATGGGGAGTTTGATGGGCTGAAAACTTTCATCAAGTGTCATGAATTCGTTTTTAGTGTTGGCAAATATGCTAATGTTTCAGGTGAAAAAATGTTAAACTTAATGGCTTGGTAGGTAGATGTTATTGAGATGTTTGGCTCATGTACACACTTTTTATAGAGGGGAGTGTGTGTGTGTGTGCGTGCAGGGGGTGGGGGGAATGTTCTTCATTCCTAAATCCTTGCGCCACAAATTCCTGCTTAATAGTTAACAGGCCAGGAACAGTCCAAGCCCCCACTCTCCTCTCCACAGAAGGAGTGTTGTTGGTTTTCTTCTCTTTTTTTATGTTATTTGGCTTTTGCTTTACAGTTTGTTATGGAATCTCTGCGCCCCATGGATTAATGGGTCAAATTAGCTTCACAGAACCCAGCAAAGTCATTTTCCACGTTGCGCAACCACTTCTATTTACCTTTTAAATGTTCCACTCTCTGGCCCCTTTAACTCCATTTCCAGCCCAATTGCTTTATAGTTATTTTTTTTCACCACTGCTGCCATTTTTTGTTCTTTTTTTTGCCAGGGTGAGAGAGGAAGTGGCATTGTATGCAGGAATGCGAAAGGAAGAGAGGCAGCTTGGCTTTCGACAGGCCAAAATGGAAGCGTTGTGTCCGTATCACGGCACAATCTGTTTTAACACTGGCATCCAGGGATTTAGGCGAAGGCCCAACGTTTACATTCTTTGGGCCAGAATGACGTCAAACGCTGAGGCATGTTTTGATTTCAAGTATTTTCTACAGAAAAAAAAGAAGAAGCAGAAGAATATGAGTTGGCCACTCTCTGCGTATGTACATTCTGAGATGGTAATGATTCACAGTGAAGTGGCCTTGTTGGATTGGCGTCTAGTGGCCAGCTGCTGTGGTGGAAATCACTTTTCCACATGAGTTTGAGAATTTTGTGGTTCAGTTCAGTTCAGTTGTGCATGTTCAGCATGAGTCACTCGGGAGGATCGATGACACCATCAACACTCAATGCACTTAATGTGGATTAACCGTGAGCAAATATGGCAATGTGCTCACTAATGAAGAAGTCATTCCAAAATGCCATCACTTGGAAACAGCTCCGTGTGTGCTGCCTCCGGCACTTCTTTGTAACCTTGTTGTTTTACTTAACCCTAACAGATCAAATGACAATGAAACAGCCTGGCATGAATATGTGGTCATGAACTAAAGACAAAAGCTGACATAATCTGTTTCTTCTTGCCTTCTTTTTAGAATTGAGCTCATGTTACTTTATCAGCATCTCTTTTCGGGTATTCACAGCCCAGGTGCCCACTTCCCACTGATTAGCTTTGTTTCAGCAACAGTGCAATGTCTCCCCCCAACACACACACACACACACACACACACACACACACACACACACACACACACACACACACACACACACACACACACACACACACACACCATCTCCAGCACAGTAACTTCTGTCTACCCCATGGTGTTTCCCTGGTGGATTCCTCTTGACCAACGGACTGTAACAAAGCATACAAGTGGTTCCCCACCAATTTGACGCTCGCCACCATTTTGGACAAATTGCGGTGCGGCCGTCATCATGGCCGTCATAAAGTTGTCAGAGTCCGGGGGAAGATCAGAGCGAGCACCGTTGTCACCTGTGGTGAGGGCCTCTCAAAGCTACCCCCACCCCCACCCCCATCCCACACACACACATACACACACACACACCCACATACACACACACCCGTCATACATCTCTGTGATTCCTCAAATACGTTTCACAGACCTCGCTAGCCAACTGTCTGCTCACATCAAGTCTTTAGACGTGAAGCCACAGGTTTTTTTCCCGTAGTTGTGGTTTTTTATGCTTTGAGCTGAAACCCAGTTGAGTCCATGTTTGACTGGACATTGAAGAGGAGACGGAATGGTGTACATTGTTTCGCACAATGTAGGATCAGGCACTGGGATTTGTGAGCTTTGTTTTATGTTCGCTGTGTTTCAATCCAGCAATGTTACACTTTAAAGGAATTTGACAGTAATCTGCCTCATAATTTTTATAACATTTGCCATTAGATTTACTTCACAGAAAAAGGCTCACATACCCACTGTCCCAGACTTTGAATCCACTAACAGCAAACCTGAGGGACCCAAACTCAGGTTCTCTGTGTGAATACTTTGCAGCCTTCTTCTTTACATCCATTGCCCCTACAGTACAAACTGTCCCAAGCACTCTTTGAAGTTGAAGGCTTTTGAGATGAATGCCCGTGTCAGAGAAGCTGTGAGATTCCAGGGAGACGCTGGAGGTCCTTAGAACAAAAGGTGAAAGACAGAACACACACCTTTGTGAGACAAGGTCCCTGACTCCTGAATCCCAAAAGAACAATGGTTTAGGAAAATCATTCTAAGAGTTCTATGGTAAAATTCTCTATATATAGGATATAAAGATAAATAATCACTGACAGAGACATGAGACTTTATGACATGTTTAACAATTTTATGTTTACATCTTTAGTTGTTGGCCTGTGCTAAATTTTTGTGACATATTTTGATTTAAGTGTAGGTCGAGTCGGGGTCATAAAGTCGATCCTGAAATTAGTGGTTTAGCGGAGGGAGCCATCCTAGCCCAAGGGCAAATCCAGGAGACCAGTCAGTAATGTGACCTTGCAAAGCAGCGTGGGTAATTCCCTGCCCCTTTGAAAGCGACTGAGATGGATTGGCTGGCTCCTTTGGAATGTGGTAGTTGTGACTAATTATCTCTGTAGGGATGAACCCTGTTCCTGTCTCAAAAACGAAGGCTCTTTGACCCCCCACCCACCTCTCCTACACTCCCCGCAGCAGTAAATTCACTTGTGACTGTAGAACCTCCGCAGGTCATCAGGGTCACGCTGAGAGGCTGGCTCATGCAAGGGTCACACACGCTCCTATCCTAACGGCCTTAGCGGACAGGAAATGAGTGAGCGTCGACTCTCAAAGATCCTCCATGGGGACTGATCAGGGAATGTGTGGAATTCAGCATCTCTCTAGGACACCAGACAATTGGTGTGTGTGTGTGTGTGGTTCATGAGATGTGTGATACTGTGTGTGGGGTGGAAGTAGGCCCTGCACAGGATGTCTCTCCTAGCCCGGCATGGCAGTTCCTGTCAGTCACCTTTATGCTCATTCTTCAGGCAGTCAATCACTAGGCCCTCTGCTAATCTATTTGACAAGGCCTTATGTTATCCCTAAACTGAAGAGAAGCAAACGCACACCTGGATTACTGTGGGTCAGGTGAACTGACAAAAAAGAATGTTCTTTTGGCAATGTTCTTTGGAGAAAAAAAACCTTATGTTTCAACCTTGATGAGATAAAAAGTGAAACAAGAATTTTCTTGAAATAAAGTATATTACATCTGAGCTCAACTGTACAGCAGCATGCATTCGCTTCAGTAATGTCCTTGGTTAAACAGTATAGGGTCCATGCCTAACATAGCTTAAGTGGAATTAAGGTCAACTGGCCCCTATATGTAATGACTGTAATCATTCTCTTGTGCTCTCTGCCTTGCAGGGGTTTCTGTGTCATGTTGCAGTGCATACTTCCAGGCCTTTGTATGTTCCCTGTTTTATTGCGGCAGTAACACAGTCACATTGTGAAGATATGGCTATCTCCCTCTGGCATTTGGACACCCGCTTATTGGAGGATATGTGAGGTATGCTTTGATCAACACTCGCCGGTACACTCACACGAGAGAGAGGGAGAGAGAGAGAGAGAGAGAGAGAGAGAGGGGAGGGAGAGGGGAGGGAGAGGGGGAGAGACAGAAAACGAGAGGGAGAGATACATTCTTCAGAACAGACTGAGGTATGTTTTCAAATGAGTCTCACCAGCCTTTCCCACAGCCCTCTCATTCCTGTCGTGTCATTTTGTTTTCTTCTCCGTGCGTCAGGGCTGGGAAAGGGAAGAGGCCTCGTGAGTGAGGGAGATGAATGGTGGCTGCCTAGGACAGGCTGGACAGACTGTGTGTGCGTGTGTGTGTGTGTGTGTGTGTGTGTGTGTGTGTGTGTGTGTGTGTGTGTGTGTGTGTGTGTGTGTGTGAGTGCTTATCTCTGCCCATCCACAGCCAGTGGGTGACATCAGCCGCTCCATCGGGCACCTGATGAGGGGTTATCAGTAAGACCTCCCCCTTCACTTCCCCCCTAAAACTCCTACACCCTTATGGTCCACTTACTCTGTCTTTTTCAAGCACCCACTGTCTCTTACACACACACACACACACACACACAGTATACTCTACACACAACTATACAATCTCTTTCATGTACATGTGCATACTGTGCGTTCACCATATTCACTCTCATAATTACATACACTCCCACACAAACCCATGTAGATCCATCTCCTTCACAAAGGCGCCTTCACAGATTGGGCACACACGTGGTCATGCCTTATACAACACATGCTGCTTACTCTTGCTCAGCTTCTGCCCCTTATGTGATTACATTCACACCCTCATTCTTAACATATTGTACAACATCACTGTGTTTCACCACCACTCAGCAATCACACTCACACACACACACACACACGCACACACACACACACACACACACACACACACACACACACACACACACACACACCTCAGTCTTCAGTGTGTGTATTGTTGTCTGCTATCTCAGGCTGTTGCTGCTGATGGCGGTGGTAGTCATTCAGGGTGTGGGATTTCCTCATTCCTATTACAGACCGACCCTCCACCCAATTCTCTTGCCACCCCCCCACTCTATCTCTCTCTCTCATTCATGCAAATCCGTGAAGCGTTCCAGACTGGTCTTGTTATATTCACAGTTTTAAAGTCACACAGGCCCGACACAGATGAAAGGATTGGATGTGGACATTGTTTGTTTAACAGTTTGGTAGAAACACACATTATGGTGGAGCATGCTTTTTACAAGCTAATGGCCACTGTGCCAGCCTTTGAAAAAGTGTGGTGTGTTAGTGGAGCTTTGGTGACTATTGGGGTAGATGGGGGGGTTGATGTTTAAGCTCTAAGAGGTTGTAGCCTGAGGGAGTATCACTAATATGGAATGTTTTTATTTGACTTGAGGGTTTTTAAAAGTCTCTCTCACTCTCACTCTCTTCTCCAACCTTTGGTTCCTGTCACCCTATCCTCTTTTTTTGTCTTCCATCCTGTTTGACTCCTCCCTTCCTCTCTGTTAGGTTCCATTATTTTTTCTCTTTTTTTCTGGCATGATGCCACCCCACTCTCTATCTCTGTTTTTTCTCACATTTAGTAATACCTTGGTGTGGTTGTCTGTCTGTCTGTCTGTCTGTCTGTCTGTCTGTCTGTCTGTCTGTCTATCTGTCTGTCTGCCTCTGCCTCTCCCTCTCTGTCTCCCCCCTATCTCCTCCACAGTGCTGTGGGGATGGCAGGCTGCTGGATTCCCGGGGCTGCCTTGGAGATGTTTGTACAGTTGGGGCTGTGTGTTTGCTTAAAGCCTGCACTGAGGTTGCATGGGTCACAGACCCCTGTACTGCCAGAGGGATTCATTCTCTCTCTCTCTCTCTCTCTCTCTCTCTCTCTCTCTCTCTCTCTCTCTCTCTCTCTGTCTTTCTCTCTCTGTCTTTCTCTCTCTCTCTCTCTCTCTCTCTCTCTGTCTTTCTCTCTCTGTGTGTCTCTCTCTCTCTCTCTCTCTCTGTCTTTCCTTCTCTCTCTCTGTCTCTCTCTCTCTCTCTCTCTTTCTCTCTCTCTCTCTCTCTCTTTCGTACTTTCCTCTTTTTTACTTTCATTCTTTCTTTCTTTCATTATTTCCCTCTGCCCCCTTCAAGTGAGATAGAGGAAAAGGATATAGTATGACAGCAAAGGGAGAAAGAGAGAAGGGTAGGGTGATGTGGACAAAGAAGAGAGGACAGAGGTATGAAGGACTGAAGACAAAAGGAAACCACAGTGATGTGGATAGGGGTTGGATGAGAATGAAACTCTTGGGGTCTGAATCCCTTATACCTTTTCTCTAAGTGGCTGTTTTGTCAGAATCTATAAGTAAATGAACATAAATATACATAAAATACAGAAGAACCTTTGACCACAGTGTGAACTTTCAACTCTCCACTTTTCACCATCCTCCTCGTGAAGGCATTTTCCCTTCATCCTTTTAAGGACCTGAATGAAAAAAATGCAAACTATCCCAGGCATGTTACACAACCTTCATAAATACACATGATATATATAACACACCCATTTGCACCGCTTAAAGAAACAGACCTTAGATTATTTACAGTCTAGAAAATATGCACAGATAACAGCTTTTGAGAATTGATCATGACATGCCTAAAAGCTTTGGATAAGTGTCTTGACCCCTTGCGAATGTGTGTTTATGTTTGTGCTTGTATGTGTGTGTATGCACATGTGTATGTTTGTGTGTGTGTGTGTGTGTGTGTGTGTGTGTGTGTGTGTGTGTGTGTGTGTGTGTGTGTGTGTGTGTGAAAGTGCGCAATTGCGTGTGTGAGTGTGTATGTTTGTGTTCCTCCTCTGAGCAGCGGAATGCTGGTAATGCAAAGACTCTGTTGGACAAATTTACCCGCCGCCCTGCAGCGACCAACGGAAAGCAGGCGGTAAACAACGCGCCCCCTTGTCTCTCCCTCCTTCCCTCCTCTCCTCCCCCTAACCCCCCCCCCCCCCCCCCTCTCCGCTTCACCACCCAGCCTCTGGGGGAAACACGCAGCCATCTCAGGTATGTGGCGAGAAGAGAGCGAGTGGAAAGCTGCAATGGGACTTTTTTTCTCTGACACAATCGCTCCATTCTTCACGCCTCCGTAAGGTCAGTGCGCAAAACAGTCAGCGTGTGCAATGTCACAATCTCACCTGTCATCGAAAGAATTCCACGTAATGTTTTTTTCCCACACAATAGTGCATCAGGGTTCCACAGAAAAAGACATGTTTATGGCCCTAGCCGTGTGTAGTAGTAGTAGTGTAGTGAACCTACGAGTGAGTAGGGTACCCCACTCTAATTACCACTTCACCCCCTCCTACAGGCCACCACACCCAGATCAGCTCACTTTACACCACCACCCAGGTTTAAACATGTCAGCTTTATTCATTTCATATGATGAGCCAGCACCCCAGCAAAGCAACTCAGCTGGGAGGCAAACAGTTTGATTGGAGAATGAGCCATGGTGATAGGCTACAGTACGGGCACAGCAAAGAGAATAAACTGCCATCCATCCTACACAATTATAAGACAACAAGCCCCCCCACACAATAGTGTAAAAGACGAGTTCACCCCCTGCACTGTTCCAGCCCGAACTAAATTACTACACCGGGAGCACAGCATTCATTCATAAAGAAACAGAAAGACATCCATAGAGAATTTGATTGGATAAAAATTATTTCCCTGCTCAACGAGATCCTTCCCCATGGCCTAACGGTGAATGGCAATGGAGCAGGCCTACCACAGTTTGTGTAATTTATGCAACGGGAGACTGACAGCCCATTCATCAGTTTAGCCCTCCAGGCCTTTGTTCATAGCCAATCAGATCGCCGGTGTTTGTGCCGTTGCGTTGGTCTAATACTCCATCTCTGACCTGGGCTACATTCCCCCTACTAGACCATCTTTGCCGGCGGTGATCCTAGTGATCGTCCCCTTGTTCCAACGCTTGGTCTGTAGTCCAGTTTCAGTTGGTGACTGTGCCTAACACACAATACCTTTTCAGACTTTTAGAGTTACTTTTTTTAAATACTTAAAGTAAAGTAAAGTTGAGTTGACACTGAGACTAAGAATTTCATCACTGGTCATTGTTATCATGTATATGACATTAAGCATCAAACTTGAACTTGAAACATAAGTGTTTTGGGAGTTTTGAGAGTGTGTGATATTTGCTCAGTGAATAATGTGGAGATTCCTGTTCAGCCCAGGCACAGCCTGAGCCAGACACAGGGCTCAGTGAGCCACTAATGGCAGTCTGTGTGTTGTCAGGTCCTGCCCCATGATCAAATAAGTGTTTTTTTCTTGTAGAGGGTTTCAGCTAACCAGACAGAAGTCTGTCTGTGGAGGGATTATAGGTTAAACATTAGGGCTGACGCGTGTGTGTGAGTTTGTGTGTGTGTGTTTGTGTGTGTGTGTGAGTGTGTGTGAGTGTGTGAGTGTGTGCGTGTGTGTGTGTGTGCGTGTGTGTGTGAGTGTGTGTGTGTGTGTGTGTGTGTGTGTGTGTGTGTGTGTGTGTGTGTGTGTGTGGGTGTGTGTGTGTGTGTGTGTGTGTGTGTGTGTGTGTTTTTTTTTGTATGCACACAGGTGCATTATTGTACCTGTCCACTCTTTTGAGGGGATGTTTGCCAGTTTGAAAACATACCTGAAATATCTGAGGAATCATTCATGGCCGAAAGCAAACAACTAATGACAATGATAATGTAGAAACCTGACCAAGTTCTATTGTTTCATAACTGACTGGGCAACATTCTTTTGGGCAAGGAAGAATGCCACCAAAAGAGGGCAACGGCAATTAAGTCACATGGTCTCTGAGATCAATAGTGTTTTTGCCATGAGGCAACATGTGACTTTTGATATTTGGTCCTTGGAGAACCTTGTGCAGTCTAAGATAACAAAGGCCTACGATTCACACTCCTGTGAGACTCCACCACTGAAACGCTGCAGAGACACTATACCTTTGATCACGTGACCCCCGCACACCTGCTGTTGTGTTCCAGACACCTGACCAAGCACGGGAGGGCTGGACAGCATCCGGCGCGACACCCAATCCCCCCCATGCCATCCCTCTTCATACGAGCCCCCCCCCTCCACCTCCTCCCTTCACCACCTCTCTCCCCATTGATCTCCTGACCTAGGAGGCCTGAGAACAGAGGAGATGTGACGGTCTCAGGTGACTGCGAGGAAAAATGGGAAAGTCGCCTGGAGTGACTTCTGCGGTCGTAGCCTGAGCCCCCATGGCCTCCACCCTGCCTTTGTGTCCTAGTCCCTCTCTCTTTTCTCATTCTCTCTCTCTCTCTCTCTCTCTCTCTCTCTCTCTCTCTCTCTCTCTCTCTTTCTCTCTTTTTCAGTCTCTTTGCCTGACTGGGCTCATATAGCCCACGGGTAGGGGAGCCCATTTCCTCCACACCAGTTAAATGCTAATACCCTTCCTTCACTGGGCAGGTGAGTAGAGTTTCATTAAGACTCACTACACTACAATGAGTGGCTGCAATTACAGCCCAGGAAATGAAGTATCTCATTCCCTCCATTCCCAAGACGCAGTGAAGACAATAGTGTTCTGTCAGCACAGTTTCCTTTTTTCCACTGTTTGTTTTCTGTTTCCACTGTAGCCTGGAGGACTGCTTGTGTTTTAATTGGGTTAGGCATTTAAACCCAGTTTTAGGCCATGTTTTTGATTTTAAGCCTTTGTTCTTCAAAATAACTTTGACCGACTGGAGATATCTTTATGCTCAACTTGCTGGAGATTCTCTGGTATGACAAGTGCGGGTGAAATGGCAGCCCTTGGTTGCTGTGTATGCCAAATCAAGGGGTGTGATTCACGAGAACCGCTGGCTTGCTCTCGCTTTTCCTTTGAATTTGAACAATAGATGGGAGATACGTATTTCTACACCACAAGCCATTAAAAAGCATTCTAGCTGAAGGTGTAACATGGAATGGTTTCAATGTTATTACATGCTCCTTCACGCCTAGGTTCCACCCCATTCTGTCCGCTATGTTTCGTCAGTGCCCATTTTTGCTACATCCTTTGTCTTTTAGCCTCATAGATCTTCCCTTTTAAAAGAGGCATCTGTATCGCTTGCAGGTCTGTGGCCTAGGGTGCGCTTAACAGGATCCAGGGGTCAATCTTCTCTTGTTTGTGTGTTTGTGTTAGTGTGTGCGTCTGTATAGATGTGCGTGTGTGTTTGTGTGTGGCCGGAAACCCCCCCCCCCCAGAACCCCCCCCCCCTCATCTATCATCCTCATTCCAGACACCGGGCTGAAAAATGGCAGGAATCGCGTCCACCGAAATACCGGGCAACATCCGTGATTTTCAGAAAGGGCCCGACCGCATTCCTTTGCAGTTGACTGAGCCCAGTCTTCCCTGAGCACCTCCTATCAGGAAGCTGTGCACAATGGGAGCAGAGTGCCAGAAACACAGAGTCAGACAGTCGCAGTGGGAGGGGAGCTAGGGGGGGATTGTGGGGTTAGGGCCAGTGGGGGTTGTCGAGGGGGTCGGGCGGAGAGGAGAGAGGAGAGAGCGGGACCAGTGTCGACTCCCAGCATCTCCGATATGACAACAGGGGTGGTGGGCTTTCATTGTGTCTCGGCCAGACAATAGCACAGTCTGAACTATGCAAGTCGTTTATTAACCACGATGACAAAATGCTAACATGTTATCATTCATATGAGCTGGAAATTATTTTTTAAATGGTTTTGCTGATAGCTGATAAAGTGTTGATAATTCAGCATTATTGGGTTGTTAGAATGCCATACAATGATTTTTTTTACCACAGTGCAAATAGTGAAGTATTGTAGGGCCTCAGCCACAATGAATCACTTACAACACCTGGCCTATGACTCTTTTAGAAAGGTTTCAATGAGCCTTCTCTCTCTCTATCTCTCTCTCTCTCCCAGACTTCCCTGTCTGTTTCTCACCCCTCCACCTGAATAGTTGTCTCACATATATATGGACATTTGAGACAGACTGGTCACCCTAAAGGAATGCTGTCGTACTTTATGCTACCCCAGTCATTCTTTCTCTCTCTCTCTCTCTCTCTCTCTCTCTCTCTCTCTCTCTCATACCAGCTTGAGTAACTGAGCTGTGGTGGTGTGCATTTTTGCACTCGTGCCAGGAACCCCCTGTCCAGAACACCCAGCATGCAAGTGTTTTTGGAGTATCCTAGGGGACAGCAGAATGAGAGATAAAGAGAGGAAGAATGGAAAAGGCGGCGGGAGGGAGGGAGGGAGAGAAAGAGAGAGAGAGAGAGAGAGAGAGAGGGAACAAGAGTGACAGAGCGATCACCACACTGCTCCTTGAACACACAAACAGAGCACTCCATGTTTGTTTGGTTTCGTTCAGATTGTTCACATTCCTTGGCCTGACCAGTTCCTGCCACTTGGCAGTCACGGCCATGTCCTGAGATCTGACTATAATGACTTGGTTGGGAACGAGAGGGAGAGGCCCTGCAACCTGTGGACAGAGTCTTTCTCTACCAAAGGTACAGCAACAAGCTCAAGCTTTTGATCCGTGGTTGCTGTCCACTTCTTCCTTCCTCTGTTCATTCTTCTTTATACGATGCACTACTCCAACTCTACTAAGACCTCTATTCCTGACAAAATGCACTCACAATGCTTTCCAGCTACATCCCCAAGTATATGGTGTGGATGAACAGATCTGTGTGTGTGTTTGTCGCAGAGGGTTGTTTGATTAGCCTATGTGGGTTCAGATGAGATCTCTCCCTATCACTGAGCTCTGGGGGGTATTAGAGGACCCCAGGCCTGGCACATTAGCTCATGTGTCCCAGAATAGAGCTGCACATTTGTGCCCCTGTAAGTTATCCATGTGACAGATATTCCTCTGGTCCGCACACGGCAGTGTTGACCCTGACGGCAGCTCCCAACACCGTCACTCCCTCACCACCCTGAGATGAGATGGGGGTGGGGGGGGGGCGGGGTGGGTTGACCGGCCGCTAATCAGCTGACACTGCTGATGCCGCACGGTAATCCACCGAGGCCCAACATTACAAGAATACTTCCGACTGACACTGATACGTCTCAGTGTCTTTTTACACACACACACACACACACACACTGCCACCACCACACCTATCCACACA
>NC_045161.1:14347151-14382151 GCF_900700415.2 Clupea harengus | reverse complement strand
GGAACGTCTAGGTGGAGGAGGTTATTGACTCGCTCCTTCAACCTGTCTCTTTCTCTTCTTAGAATAAATGAGTACATAAATCAAACTCCAGCACAAGTGGCCCTGGGTGGAGGAGAGCGTCTGTGTCGGGGCCCCAGCGGGGGCTTCCTGGAGGCCATTCCTAAACTCCCGGGAGCCTGAGGAAAACTTTTCGACGCCTGACATTTTCATCTGCTCATCAGAGTAACATCAATGGTGTGAGAGGAATTCCTTTAGCAAATGTGTTTACATTTGGCGTGTGTGTGTGTGTGTGTGTGTGTGTGTGTGTGTGTGTGTGTGTGTGTGTGTGTGTGTGTGTGTGTGTGTGTGTGTGTGTGTGTGTGTGTGTGTGTGTGTGTTGCTAAAGCACGTCTCTGGACTAACTGAACACATGTTCCAGAGAGGCTAAGTATCATTATATAATCATCAGAGGCTCCGAGGGAACAGAGCATTGGAGATGAGAGGGGCTGACTGCAGCTCTAGGCCCGGTGAACTGTGATCCAGAGGCATACATAACTGAACAGAACACAACACAGCACAACACAGCAGAAGACAGCACTACTGATCCTGCTGTGCTCTTGTTATCAGTGGAAGGAGGAGACTAACTGTCTGTGTGCCAGATCCCAAGGCCCCTTCCCATAATCTGGGGGAAAAAACAGCGAGTGCCAACAAATGCAATTTTTTTCTCTAAATTCATTTTTTTATTTTTATTTTTTTTGGGTGGGGGGGATTCAAGAGTGGCTTAGACTCGCTCACTCTTTCTGCTGTTCTCTATGTCCCCGTACAGCCTCCCCTTCCGCTCTCTCTTCCCTCTCCCCACCCCTCCTCTCCACCAACTGACTCCTGCTCCACCCCCCCCAACCCCCCCGCCCTTCCCCCCACCCCTATTGCCCCTGCCTCTGTAGCTCTGTACTCACCCAGGCTGAACAGCACCAGGAACTTGAGGCAGACGAACTCCCTCTGGTCAAACTGCAGGGCGCGCAGCTTGCTCACCAGATCCTGTGCATGGCTCATCAGGTTGTTAAGGGTGGCCCCGGCTTGGGAGGCAATTACAGCATAATCCACCTGAAGGGAAGGGGGCACGGGCACACACACACACACACACACACACACACAAACATACACATACAGACAGACAAACACAAACACACACACACACACACACACACACACACACACACACACACACACACACACACACACACACAACAGAAGTTGTTAGTCACTGTCTATGCAGAAAATGGCTCAGAGGATGTACAAGAACCCCGCCCTGAGGACACACACACATACACACACTCACCCACACACACACACACACACACACACACACACACACACACACACATATATATATATATATAGCCAGCAGATGAGCACACACACACACACACACAGTCAACAGATGAGTACACTCGCACATACACTCAGCAGATAAACACACACACACACACTCCCTCCTAAATACAGGGGCTGAAACCCAGGAAGCGCAGGCCAAGCCCAGAGTCCTGAGAATGTTGGCTCTTCGCCTTTATAAACCTGGTGATGGACTAACACTGCCCTGTAATTGTGGTCAAAGGCACTTCCTATTGCATGCTGCAGAACATTTGAGACAGTAATACATTCGACATGAATATTTATGCCAAATTTGAAGTGTGTTTTGCGAGTGTTTACATTCAGAGTCGATAACGTGTTTGAGGTTGAGGGCTCGAATGGGAAACTTTTCTGTCTCCTTGAGAACTGCAGAGAGAGAAACTTTGGAAAGATCTTTCTGACAACGTCCTGATGTAACCCAAGAACCATAGACATTCCAGAAGGGGAACCGAGGTATTAAGAGACTGAGTTACCAAGACTACTGGTACATCCCCTTATGTATAGATCTTGAATAAAGAAAATAGATGTAAGGATAAAATATAGCATTTCCAATGCCACTTTACATTACTATTGATCACTACGGTCTACTTTTTATACAAGTACACACTGTTACTAGGGTACATGTGGTTATGGCTCTGATTAAGTTTATGGTTAGGAGAAGGTTAGATAATGTGTAATCATTTCGTTAACAGAAAGTAATGGATTACTGTAATGCTTTTCCACTCAAATGAAGCAATGTAAAGTAACAGTGAAGCAGAACTAGCCATAGAAAAATGACCTCGGCATATTTATGACAAGCACTACTCCCATGGCTGGTTTAGCAGTCGACTTACATAAAAGATCAAGTGAGTAACGCCAAGACGAGGGCAGATGGTAAGACAAAACAAACACGCTAACAGCTAAACAAAGGTGCAGATGAGCTGAACTCCCATTCATCTAATCACACACCAGCACCTAATGAGCGCTAAAGAGGCTCCCGCAGATAGGGCTCCTCAGCCAATCAGTAGGCTGGATCGCCCTCCCTCACCGCAGGCCTATCCAGCCGCATATGCTATTAGCAGCAGCGCTGAGCCAGCCAGCGGAGAGGAGAGGAGAGGAGAGGAGAGGAGAGGAACACTCTGAGCAGGCCAGAGGCGCTGAAGCCGGAATGATAATCAGCATCAAATAAACAGCCCCCCCCCCCCATCTCAAATTCCTCCCCTCCTCCTTGGGGCCTGCTCCCTGCTACTGACCACCAGGAGCAATGGGGAGGTACCGGCACGTGCTGGACCACCCCCACCCCCACTTCCTCACAGCTCCCCCAGGCTCCTTCACCTCCAGCTCCGAGTCTTGTCCCTTGTTGTTGTGGGGTGGTGTGTGCGTGTGTGTGTGTGTGTGTGTGTGTGTGTGTGTGTGTGTGTGTGTGTGTGTGTGTGTGTGTGTGTGTGTGTCTGTCTGTGTCTGGGGGGTAAGGTTTGTGAGCTCCCCGGTCCTGCCTGCTGCCCCCTCCCCATTCCTTTCAGGTGCACTTAATATCTGCAGCAGCAGCAAATTTGTCTTGGAGGCAAGTCCTTAGCTGCCACTCACTATAAGCAGGCCATATTAAATTTTTATATTTATTGACAATTCATTACCATAATTGACTGCGCCAGGCTCTGGCAGAGGGAAGGTAGACGGCTGACTCCTGAGCTCTGGAGGGAAGTACGGAGGGTCCCACGGAGCTGGATTTGCAATTAAAAAATGTGGCGGATTTGGAATTTATTTATTGTGTAAATACGACGGGCGGAATTTTTAAACAGAGGAGCTCGCGCTGAGTGAAGAATATTCTGGATTTGCGCTGGCTTCTCTACCGCTCCTCTTATCAAGTGGTGCCCACTTCACCTTCTCCCCTCCCTCCATCCCTCCCTCCCTCTCTCTCTCTCCCTCTCTCTCTCATCCTCACTCTTTATTTTTTTTTTGTGAAAGCAGTAAAAAATTATGAGTCAGTGAAATGCAGTACCCCAAATGTGTCAATCAATTTACATAAAATCAACAGCGCATGAAATAACGACAAAAAAAAGGAGGCAGCCTACACTGACTCTCGACTGGGCTGTGTTATGAACTCTCCGGTTCCATGGTCTAAAGCCCCACTGAGAAAAGATGACAATAAACATTTATTTTTTGTGGCGGCCATTTCTCATTCTCTGGGCACTGTCCAATGAACGTGTACCTGTGCGCTCCACAGCGGTGCCTTCTGGGTAACTACAGCCCCCTTGCTAGCTTCTGGAAACCCCCACTGCCGTTCAACAGAGCGAGTTTACTACCTGCATCTTGTTGAAATGACATTCATGTTTTCTCCAAACATCAGTAACCATTCAGAAAAACAGGCTGTAATGGAATGTTTTATACTAGCTTGCAAAGAACATGGACATTTAAAATCAGAACGCTAGATCAACGTCTAGGGAGCTGAGAATGTTCTGGCATTCAGGGCTGACGGTGTATTTTAAATTAGTTTGGAGCATTTCAGGGAGACCTTGCATTAGCCTGCTTGGAAAAAGGGAGTGAAACCTCCATGACTTGCGCTGACAAAGGGCATGCGGTCGTGTTTGATCCGACCAGACGACAGAGTGCCGCATAAATTTGATTATGGATGTGTGTGCTGGGGCGGTCCATCTAGTGGTTTTGAGTGCCTTTGAAGGCCAGTGGGCCTGTGTGTGCATGCATTTGTGTGTGTGTGTGTGTTTGTGTGTGTGTGTGTGCATGTGGAAATTTGACTGGTGACATGTCTGAGTGTTGTCCACAGGCCATATGTATTTCTGAGGTGCCACCCTCCCCTTCCCAAAGAGGTTGGCAACAATCTAGCTATACATCATCAGTCTGTGTCTTCAATGATGAACACACACACACACACACACACACACACACACACACACACACACACACACACACACACACACACACACTCTCCCTCACTTTCACACTTCTCTCACACACTCAAACCATGCATCAGACACAGAGCACTATATCTATGGTTGCAGCATTGTTCTAACATTTGATCTGTGTGTGTGTGTGTGTGTGTGTGTGTGTGTGTGTGTGTGTGTGTGTGTGTGTGTGTGTGTGTGTGTGTGTGAGAGAGAGAGAGAGAGAGAGAGAGAGAGTGTGAGGAGGGGGTTGTATACATATACAACTTGGAGTGTGTCTCTTTCATAGACTGTGTGTGTGTGTGCATGTGGTTTGTGTGAATGCAGATGCTTGAGTGTTTGCGTCTCCTTCTCGCTCTCTCTCTTTCTCTCTCTCTCTTTGTGTGTGTGCAGTGTACATATATGACTAAGTAAGCATGTGGTTTGTGCGGATGAGTATTAATGTTATGTGTGTATGCACGTGTGTGTGTGTGTGTGTGTGTGTGTGTGTGTGTGTGTGTGTGTGTTTGAGTGTGTTTGAGTAGCTCACTGTCACTCCTGGCCTGCTGGAGAATAATGGAAGATAATGAACAGTTCGAGCGCTCCCCCCCGACTCTTCCCATAGGCCCTCCTACACCAGCTGTTCATTAGCCAAAATATGCAAACGAGACCTGCCGTAGCACTGCTTCCTACGCTTCTAAAACACACACACAATCTCGCAAGCATGTACTCACACACACACACACACACACACACACACACACACACACACACACACACACACACACACACACACACACTCATAAGCATGTACTCACAATGATATACATTTACAAATGCACACATGCTTCTAAGCGCACACACATTTACTCGCGCACACACACACACACACGGCACCCCCCACCCCTTGGAATCAAGCAGAGATCAGACCAGCACGCAGCCACAGAGGGGCTCTCGGCTGGGGCTCTGTCCAGCGTGTCGTGGGGACCCCTGGGACAAGAGAGATACTGAGATAAAGCACCGCTGGGATCAAAAGCACACTCCTGCTCCAAACACTCCTCTATCAAGCCTCATCCCTCTCTCCCTTTCTCTGCCTGACTCTTATCATCCCTTCGTTTTCTGTCTCTGTCAGTCCCTCTGTAAAACTCCCCTTATGTAAGTCCTCAAAATCAGCCATAGAGTGATATCTTTGTCTCTCACACATCTCTTCATCTCTCTTTCCTCCCCTTCTCCCCTCCTTGTTCAGTAAGTAAAGGATCATCCCATCGTACCCTGGCCTTTCCACCATCAACCTCCCCTCCACCCCCACCACTTCCCCTGCCCTGCATAAAGCTACCGTGGTTCCCCGTGACAGGAACTCCCTGCGTCTCAATCACAGATCAGTGTGGATCGGATCTGAGCAGTAGTAACCGACCACCCTTGTGGTTCCAGGGGGCTATGCCACAATGGACCACACCACCCCACCCCTACCAACCTACACCACTCATACAAACGCCAGCCTGCACAGAACTCCAGACTGGTTTGCAATATTGATGCACTTTCCTATTGTTGCTAAGCATTTAGTTGAAGGGTATTTCTTAGTGAGCAGAGAGACTCATGGAGATTAATAATTGAAATCACCCAACTTTATTGACAGGTAGGCTATGTTCACAGGTGTGTTTATAACATGCAGCACAAATCTTTTCTCTGCCTCCCTGAAGTCCGTGTTTGTATGTGTATGAGTGTGTGTGTGTGTGTGTGTGTGTGTGTGTGTATTTACGTGTTTGCATCTTTTGTCTCCTTGTTTCTGTCTGCTTGTGCACATGTGTTTGCCTGTGCATGTGTATTTCAACTAGTGTCCGTTTGTATATGCATGTGTGAGCATTAAAATGCATTTGTGTGCATGAGGTCAGCTTCTGAAATTGTTTATGTATATGTGAGTGGGTGTATATGTATTTATATAAATGTATACATGTGTATGCGTGTGTACGTGTACATGTACGTGTACGTGTGCGTGTGTGTGCGTGTGTGTGCGTGTGTGTGCGTGTGTGTGTGTGTGGTGGTAGAACGCTGAAGACACAGACTGAGAAATTAAAGGTCCTGCTGCTGAGAGTAGAGACTCAGCAGGAGCCTGAGGCATGAGTCCAGATACAACCCCTCAGAGGCTCTTGTTAAAGGAAAATTATATTCCCTCCCTCCTCTCTCTTTCTCACACACACACACACACACACACACACACACCCTTTCCTCTCTCTCACACACACACTCACACACACCTACACTCTGCCCCTCTCGCGTTCTCTCTACATCCATTTCTCCCCCCCTCACTCTTCAGCTATGACTCTTGCATGCCTAACCAAGCAACAGCTTTATTTATTCTCACAGAAGGTCCCGATAAGCAATGCACCATTGATTATTCTGATCACATTAAGCTTATACCTATAAGCGTAATCTATTTTTAATGGAGCGGTGACTGCACAGGGGCTGCAGGAGTCGATAGAACTTTAAAGGCCAATGATCCACCATCGGGCACAATGTGAGAGGGCGGCCATGATGGGGATGCAAGGGTAGAGGGTCCCAGGTAATGTGTGTGTGTGTGTGTGTGTGTGTGTGTGTGTGTGTGTGTGTGTGTGTGTGTGTGTGTGTGTGTGTGTGTGTGTGTGTGTGTGTGTATGTGTGTGTGTGGGGGTTTGGGTGAACAGCGGTGTTGGGGTGGGCTGGGGTGAACTTGGGGAAAGTTTTGAGATGGACACGAGGAGGCCTCACCTGCTGGCCGGTCACCAGGAGAATGGAGCTGTCCTTGGCGTGGAGAACCTGCCGGAAGATGTGGTCGAGGATGAGGAGTTCGCTCCAGCAGTTCTGCAGGAGCTTCATTTGGTCGTCAACCTGCCAGGGGAAGAGGAGAGGAGAGGGTGAGTGGATTGACTCAGTGATTGATTCACTGCTTGGCTATTCCAAAGGCAAATATGATCGGAGATTGATCACTGATTGACTTCTGCGTCACAGACCAGACAAGGAGGACAATGAACAGTGCTATTGATACTCAGCTGAAGGAAAGCAGCTCTACCCACATGCCACTATGGGCAGTGCTTGACATAAGACACAACACCTGTGCAGATTCACTGGCAGGTTCATAGAGTTACTGATTTCACAAGAAACGTACAGTTTTACATTACTCATTACATGTGTTGTGTCTAACAAAATACTGTAGCTACTGATTCTATTTGGAATTCATGTTAATCACAAATGAATGTGTGTGTAGAGGCATTGAAGGCTGTTCTGTACACCCTTTTCCTTCCTTTAAGCATTCCTGTCTGAACGGCACCAGGCGTTTCAAATATTAACAACCACAGTGAGTCATAGAGAGCTGGGAAGCGGTAGAACATAAACCCTTTGTGTTTCACACTCGCTCCTAATAAATGAGTCATTGCACCAAACAGAGTTTCGCTACTCTGCCAAAACTCCATTTCCAAAGACGCTGGCATTCTCTCTGCTCAAAGAGCCGGTGAATAACAGTACACTGACTGACAGTGGGGGTGGAACAGGTAGGCGAACTTTTGCCCTGGAGGGGAGGGGGAGGTTCTCACCACTGCCCTGGCCCTCTCCCTCCCTCCCTGTCGTGTCTCTGTGTCTTGTCCTAATGGAGACTCCCTCTCCATTTGTCACTGTTGCTAATTTATCTGTTTGCTCAGCCTCTGCGTCCAGCAGTGGCCACAAGTATCATTATTCACTGTGATTAAGTTGCCAGTTAGGACTGTCTCTCTCAAATACACACACACACACAAACACACGCGCAAACACACACAGGTACACAGACTAATTCCACACACACAAACACACACACACACACACCACACACACACACACACCCACACACACACACACACACTAATTCCATGGTGGGGGAGTAATTCGTGAGACAGAAGTGCTGGCTGTTGCTGACGTGTGATGAGATAGACGCAGTAACAACATGGCTATTGTCACCGCTGGCTTTTTCTCATGCCCCTCACTCTGTTAATCATTGCAGACTGTATCGAGAGAGTAAGAGTATGTGTGTGTGTGAGTGTGTGTGTGTTTGAGAGAGAGAGAGAGAGAGAGAAAGAAAGAGAGAGAGTGAGAGAGAGAGAGAGCAAAATACTGGAATATGGGAAACATTTAAGGAATGAGGAAAAAATTGATATTTTCGATTTTCCTGTTATCACAAACTTTGTTTTGGCTGATACAGGAAATTATAATGTGAATGGGAGAGAAAAGAGAGAGATAAATCACTTTCTACTTTCAATTTTACTTCAATTTTACTACAATTTACAACTTTATTTTTCTCTGAAATAAATTGTGTCTCCCTTGACTTCATATGTATGTACTATGTTGTGATGTTCGCTTGACATATGGATGCACTTCCTGTGTCATTCCAGTTGGTCATTTTCAGCACACTGAAAAGCATCAGGAGTGAAAAAAAGATAAAAAGTCTGAGAATGCAAGCTACTCCTCCAGGGAGTGTGGCCCACAGGACCTTACAACCTCAAGGTCATTTATATAAAACCTTCAAATCACAGCTTCATATTTTTTTTCTTGATATTTTCAATTATTCCCAGGCATGTTTTGACTGCTTGAGTGATGTTTATGAAACGTAAAGCCATAACAGCAGAGGCCAATCAGGGATTTGACAATGGCAACAATAGAAGACACAGCTGTGGTCCCATCCTAACAACTTTTCACACAGCATCATGTATCACGACCAGACCCCTGCCTAAGTGGGGAGAGGGGATATGTGTGTGGGTGCAAAAAAGTTCATCATTAAAAGCTACAGCAATCGCATGTCCATTCAAAGATAAAACACCCAGACCCTTCTATCTCCCTACAATGGGATGCCAAACACTACAAAAGACTGTCAGAGATACACAGAGTGCCGCCTGGCCTCTACAAAGGGACCTGTCAGTGCTGCTGGTCTCCAGGCCTGGTGGTATCAAAGACCCTTTTGCCCCCCGCCTGCCCTCCTACAGTAGTGGCTTGGCAGGCTGCTGTCGTGGCTCGCACGGGTCATCAAAAGGGGACAAAAGAGCCAGAAGGCGAAGGAGGGGGACATGCTCACGCTGTGAGTCCATCAGAGGCCTGGCATGACAGTCGGGGCGTTGCTCCGACCTTTTAACTGCCACGGGTACCCCCGGTTGCCCTGTCAACAAGGGCCCACCTTGAAAACAAGCCCCAGACTGTGCCCACCCACCTAGTTAGAAACTTGAACATAAGCTGAATGCGTTCTTCTTTTTCCTCCTCCTCTTCCTCTTCTTCTTCCTCATCTGTCTCTTTCTCTCACCCTCTCCCTATCACTATGATGTAGAGTAGTGGTCGAATACTAATGGAATAAAATCTTAGATTTTCTGTTTAAGGTCTTCAGTCTATTTTACAAGGGATCTTCTGGTCAAAATTGTACAATATTCAATACACCATCAAGCCTTCTTTAAAAACTTTAAAAAGTGTCTCTGCATACAGATGAAGCCTCTCATAAGGTTCGGCTCCCACCGCTCCTCCACTTGGGGAGTAAGGAGGAACCGTGCTTTTTTCGGGAGTTTTCCAAAAGCTTTAAGGCTGCATATGGGGGTGAAACTAAATAAATGTGTTTTGGAAATGAAAAAAAAAGGATGAAACCAAATTAAATCTGAACCGAATAAATCTGAGAACCTTTTCAAAACCTAGCGTGCAGCCACATTCAGAAAGATACACTTGTACATTTGTTACATTTGTACACTTATGCCTGTGATCACAAATACACTATAAAACCATTATCTTGTGTTCTCAGAAACCGCAGCCTCATTGTTATAATTTCTCGTAATACCGACTGCCCCAAACTACATTTCCCAAGCCCCACTGGGCCTTGAGATTATGAAGCAGGCATGTGCTTCTAGCACACCTGGGCTGATGGCTGGCTTTCCCTTCTGTAAGACATTCAACTTCAGGTAGGCCCTGAGCATTTTTCAATTTCTCACTTAGAGACCGTGCTCAGGGTGTATGGGGTATATGTGTGCGTGTGTGCAAGTGTGTGTGTGTTCTCTCTCTCTCTCTCTTTCTCTCTCTCCCTCTCTCTCTCTCCTTCAGCATTGTAAAAATCATCATGCCGTTTTATAAGCACCGTCTGCTCTGCACTTATAATGAAAAATGCATATCCTCCAAGAAACCAATCCTAGCACAGGGAGATCAATGCGGAGATCAATTCTGGCGCCCACAGCCACGCAAACCTCTAAACACTCACAGCCTGAGGATTGAGCCCAAAATGGGAAAATTAATTGAGGGCGTGCAATTAAGAGAGGAAGATTTCTACCATGTGTCCCGGGAAGAAGGAGAACGAAAGTTTAGGTAAATGAGGTGCAAATGGTCTCACACTACCTAGCAGAAATATTTATTTGTGTGAAAGATGAGAGAGATTCTTGTCTGGTTGGTCTAAATCACCAGACTTGGATGCTGTGGATTTCTTTCATTCTTTTTTCCTTTTTCTTTTTCATTCCCCCTTTTTTGCTAGACCTACCAGAAGCATTAAGTGTTGTAGATAACATGGCATAATAAGGGCAACACAGCTGGAACTGGTTTTAATAAGTCGCTGCTTTTTTTTTATGTGGCCTAATGAACAGATTAATAGAATCTCCTTCAGAGCTTCCTAATGAAGAGAATGGACTGAATTATGTTTTCACACCAGAAAGAAAGAAAAGAAAAAAATGAAGAAAAAAAAGAGAGAAAAAAACGACGCATTCCTTCTTGGGAGTTGACATTTACATAAAAAAAAAGCAGACAACATGGCGCATGACGGGCCCTAGGCGCGGCGGACGCTCTGCTGGAGGATCAATGAGACGGCTCGAGCAGACACTACAGGTGAGGATTGAAGTGAACATCAATGGGGGGAGCGCTCACAGGGAGAGCTCCGGGGCTGCTGCTGTGTGCAGACATCTGCTGGAGCGCCAGGGCACAGGAGAGAGAGAGAGAGAGAGAGAGAGAGAGAGAGAGAGAGAGAGAGAGAGAGAGAGAGAGAGAGAGAGAGACGACAGACGCACTCATACAAAATATGCACGGGTAGGATCAGACATGCTGTACACATATAAATAAATATACATGCAAAAATAAACACACAAACGCATTCAAGCACACACACACACACACTTACATGGACACACAAAAACACACACGCGACCCAGTCTTGCTCTAGGAAAATGGGGTTTGGGGTCATTCACCCATGTCGGCTTTGTGGGAGAAAGCTGATGCACCTCAGCAAATCTTGCCCTTCTGGTGGCTGTGTACAAAAACACGCTTGCTTTGTTTTGTGTAAACAGAAAACTGGAGACCCTTCCCCTCAGAGGCATCTACCAGCAACGGCATATTACAAACACGAACTCAAACACAGTAATTTGAAATCATACGGTTCACACTCAACACCTATCCTCACATTTTATCACCACCACTCCGACTTATGGGCAACTGCACACATTTTACACTGTGTGACTGTCACTTTTAAATAATGTAAATTATTATCTAAAAGCCAGACTCTGGTCACAGTGGGGGTAGATGCTGGGTCTGTCTGAGACTGACAGGGGGCTCGTTCCCATGTGCCAGGAGCAGCAGCAGCAGCAGAGGTCCCTCTTTGAGCCGGGGACAGCCCAGCCCAGCCCAGCCCTCCGCTCCTGAGAGGCTGATAAGCATGCTGGGACTCTGAGCAGGTGGCCAACAGCGGCTCTGTCTCTCACACACACACACACACACACACACACACACACACACACACAGTTCAGTCCTATAATCCCCCATGTGGGTAGCACATACTTGCTCTTCCCCAGTCTATATGTGCTCTTATTTTAGCCCCAGAGACAGAGAGAGAGAGAGAGAGAGAGAGAGAGAGAGAGAGAAAGAGAGAAAGAGAGACAGACAGACACAGAGAAAGAGAAAAAGAAAAAGAAAAAGAGAGAGAGAAGCTTATGCCTGCCTGTGTGTGCATGTGAGAGGGCACTACGGGGGTCGAGAGGAGCCCACAGGAGACCACAGGCAGTGTGTAAATAAAACTATGGAATCTAAACATACAAACATACGTGTTCATGCTGTGGCACCTCCATGGAACGCTCACTAGCGCTGTGATGACGGCTAGTTGGTGACAATGCCAGCTGATGTGTGGCAACCAGCATTGGGCCCATCTTAAAATCTAGTGCACAGACTGCACACATCCTAATCTTTACAGGAAAAAATAACACGGGACGCAGAGGCAATTCCAAAATCCAAAGCAATTGGACAAAAAGAGTCTCAGAGACACTTAGGAAAAGGGGAAAATAAAAAAACTAAAACATTTCCAAATACTGACGAAAAAACATCCTTTTTCTTCCCATCTACGCAATTATGACAGAGAAGAAATCTGCAAATACAAAGTTATGAGGAATGCATCGTGGTGGTTCCACAAAACAGCTGGTCCTAGATTACGAATGTGTACAAATAGGCTCCACAGACCAACTAATGCAACAGCAGACAGGCAACAGGCAGGCTAGGAGGTGAGCGCAGGGGGAGTTTGGGAGCACATGTCTAGCGCTCGAGCCGGAGAGGGGCATCTCTACAGAGGGGTCATGATTGGCTCCTCAGGGCAGAAGGAGACTGTGTGGGGGGGGGGGGGGTATGGGATGGGGCTGACGGATGCTTGATCAATAATGCTAAAGAATGAAGATTGATCAGTTCCCACGGCGACTGCATTAGCAGTCTCCCGAGTGTGACCTCTGACCTGAACTACACACAACCACACGTTCGACCGAGACACGCGCTCCGGCACACACTGAATACAGGCACATGTGTGTGTAAACACACACACACCAAACACAGGCTACAAACTCACATGCTCCCAAAACATAAACATACGAAAGTACACACACACACTCACACACACACACACACACACACACACAAAACCCAAGACCACAGCAGCCCGGAGCCTTTGCCAAGGGGAAAAACAAAAGGTAGTTGTAAGCCCTGCACATGTTAAAGGATTTCCTATGCTGACCCAAACGTGTGAGGTGTCATCCTGGCGATCCAGCAGTGAACAGGGGAGCCCAGAGTCTCCACGGCACTTTCCAGACATGACCTTGCTCATTAGGCCTCTCTCTCTCTCTCTCTCTCTCTCTGCCTCTCTCGCTCTCTCTCTCTCTCACACACACACACACACACACACACACACACACACACACACACATATATCTCCTCTGACAACAGAAGGGACTGTTTTCTTTTTGGAGCAATCGGAGCACTCTGCTTAGAAGAAGTGAGCATGTTTCACTGTCCAAGGTCACATCATAGACAGAAACATTCTCTCTCTCTCTCTCTCTCTGTCTCTCTACCCTTCTTTCTCTTTCTTTTTTTCTTGACATGGTAATAGAGCCTATTATCACATTTGTTCTTCTTCTGTGTTGCCTGAGCAAACAGAGGGCTCTGACCAGTGGCAATTTTAAAGAGTAAATCTTTCTCTGTACCCTATTTAATTTATCTATGTGCCCTTAATGTAATCAAATGAAATTCATAGCAGTAAGAGATTACAGTCAATAGTCAGGGGCTATAATTAGCTCAACCCAGTCCAAATTTCAGGTTTGCTAATAGCCAGTGCTTATAAAATATGGAATTCTCAGTGTCAAGTAGAAATGCTTGGGATAAACCTCTTGAGCAATGCAAAAAAAAGCATCATCCTAGAGAGAAGGAGCAGAGCGGAAAAAAAAACGAGTAGCCAGAGTGATGAAATGAGGTTATGAGAAAGAAAAATAACTGACTCCCACCCCGCTCACATTTGACTTAGCCTCGCTCGCCGCAGAAACAGTTAAGCCGCGTGAGTTGTCTAGCGTGGCCCAGTGGAGCTTTTCATGTTAAGTACTGTTGTTCCTGCATTCTAGCCCCCCACCCCTTTGAAACAACACATTTGAAGACAGGGGAAGAGAGAGAGATGGAGAGAAAGCGAGAAAAGAAGAGAGAGAGAAAAGAAATTAGCCTCTGATTCTCTGGTATGGGATCTGAGGGCTTAAAGCTAAGAAGCTATCAACTAATTATCAAAAACACAGAGCTGCGCTAATCAATTATTCAAATGAACATTAGGCTCCTAATATACATGAAGGCATGGGAGCATGATTTCCCTTAAGTACCACCCCAATCCCCCTACACAACCCCCCCACCATCACACACACACACACACACACACACACACACACACACACACACACACACACACACACACACACACACACACACACACACACACACACACACACACACACACACATATATACTGTCCGCACACCCCCACTTCCTCATTCACTCAACCCAACTACAGTGAGAAAATAATGCTTTCCAAATGTGAAATGAGTTCTGCGCTGTAGACCTAGGCTGGGTATTGATCTGCCTGCAGTCCTCAATCTACACAGACCCCACTCACTCCACATTAGTGGGGAGGAGAGGTGGAAGCTGGGGGGTGGGTGGGTGGGCGGGTGGGAGGGATAGCATGTTTGTTTGTGGGGGGGGGGGTTCTTAGGTTGGGAAGTGATAGAGTAAGGGAAGGAAGAGGTCGCTCTGAATGATTTCTACATGTTTATTCGATTTGATCCAGGGAATTGTTTTCCCTTGATTCCCCAGACTTATTGGCTCTCTTTATTGCCGAGAGCTGTCGATATTTATGCGTGCGATGTGACACGTTGACGGGTGGACAGAAAGCACTCTGACTGCCTCCCCCTTACCCTTCCCCATCACCACCACTACCACCACCTCAGCTTTGCCTCGACCACTAAGCAAGCAGGAGAAGCATAGGAGCTGTTGGAGGTGGAGGAGGTTGTCCGGCAGGAGTAAATGGACTTCAGGCCCCAGTCTGGCCCTACTGTATTATTTAAAATGGACAGGAATGGGCTGGTCCCTCTGAGGTCAGAGGGACTTTTTGTCAAGATGGGGGCTGGGGGTGGGGGTGGTGGGGGGGGGGCACCACACTCTCATCACCCACGAAGGCTAAATGGGCTGCAGCTGCAGACGTTCAGGGGAAACATTTACAGTGCTTAACGCGCTCAACAGTTAGCCCGCATCTCAGGAACAATAGATCACTTGTGGTGGTTTCTTTTCCTTAAGTACCAGTACTACTTCAATTTTAAGGGAGAAAAAGAAAAGGCCCGTCATGGGGTAGAATGTGAGCTCACATATTCTTCACAGCAGCTGCACATGTCCCCGCGCTGACAAGCTGCGCTGATCAAAACTACAAAGGCGAAAAAAATCCTCCACCTGCTTCCATGATTTGGGGCGAAAGATTAAGGACGGTTATGACGCCTGGAACGGTGCCTCCTTCGGCAAGGTTCGCTTTGCATTGGCGACGCTAACGTCAGAAGTGCCTTTTGCATTTTGCCCTGCACATTTGCCTCGAAAGTTTTAGCTGCACTGTCATCACCAGTGCTCCACGTTCCCTTGAACTGCTACAAAGGTTTAACGTTTGAGGAATTCCCTCTTATTCATACAGAAAGCCTTTCATCCATTTAGATGAGGGCATGGCAATATAAAGAAATCTCTCTATTTTGACACACTTTTCTATTTTGCCAGGAATATGGAAACGTTTATCAGAGAGCCGTGCCAGCCTCGTCTCTCAAGCTTGCGTGAGGTGGAGAAACAAAGAGAGAGTGAGAGGATGTTAAACGGGGCCTAATGAACAGGTGCTTTTGGAGGGGGGGCTCACACGTTTTGGCCTGTCGTAACTTGGTCCCATATAGCGTTACCCATCTGAAACGCAGATGTCATTCATCAAAGCACAAATCTAATCACCCACAATGGATACATATAAGTCCTCTGTAAGACTACCCTGAAGTCAGCCTGTCTTTTTGTGTGTGTGTGTGTGTGTGTGTGTGTATGTGTGTGTGTGTGTGTCTTGGCATTCAGGGGTTCTTGGTGGTTATCTATTGTCTTTAGGCTCCCTCAGCAAGCTCCCCCGTGTCAAGAATAGGGGGCTGTAAATAAGTAGCAAAAATAGATGTCGACGACAACTGTTGACAGAGAACAAGGAGGTAAGCCAACTCCCTCGGCAAGACCCTTTTACATGCCAGATAATTAACCAAGGAGGGAACAACAGGGAGTGGAGACACTAGAGCATCATAGCCAAATCCAAAGACTCCAAAAGAAACTCTGAATCGGTGAACTGAAAATAAATAAACTATGTGATTACACACTTTTAAAAGATGTTCTTTCAAATGTTTCCCATGTTTTTTCTTTTCACTTTTTCTACAGTGTTTTGCTGCCACAAAAGGTTCTTCAGGACAGTTCTTAGCAGCACCTTTAGGCAGCTCTTATATGTAAAAGACACAAAGCCACTTTAAGGGTTCCTAATTAGCACCCTTCCTTTATTTCCAAGAGTACCCAGATCCACTCCATAGCGGTGCTGGTGGGAACCCAATCTGGACATCCATCTCCACTGCTAGCATGTGACAATGCCGTGACATACACCCCAAGAGGACACCCGAGTAGCTCCAGGTCCTGAGGGCGACACAGAAATGCGGGAGAGATTCCAGGGCCACGGAGGAGCTGGCACTGACTGTAACCCCACCTTTTAACCCTGCGCTGCCCTGCATGGACAGCTAATAACACAGGGAACGCTGGCGCTGTCCAGAGAGACAATAATATGCGACCGACTGAAGGCACCTGACCTACAGATAAAGCTTCCATGCCTCAGTGGAAGGGTTTGAGTGATTAACCCGTGTGAGCCCGTGCGCCATATTTCTCACCCGCTCGGCAGTTTGCATGCGAAGCGACGAGCCAGAGGTCATCAGCGGAGCGCTGTTCTGTGAGGCAGTGCCCTTTTGAATGTCGACGGTTTGTTTGGCAGAAGGTGAACTGTTGTGCTTTTTTTCCTGCTCTGTTTGGTGTTTGGTGAAGTACCGTTTCAGTTGATTTGTTAGCGACCGTCCTTTTAAATCAACTGTCTTCGCTGTCCCCTTTTCCCACCTCTCTCATTTCATGCCATGATTGTCAGGATTCGTCCGGCGAAGGCTGGAGAAAGCTCGAGGGTAGAGCATGGCACTTCTCACAGGTTCACTGCACACCCCCAACCTTACATGCCAATAAAAGATCCTTACATGCCAATAAAAAAGGCTTTTATCATAATATTCACCTGATAAGCGAAAACTGTTTTCTTATTCCAGCTGGGAAGTGCTCTGGAAATACGTATTTACGGCACTTTTGAAAGTTTCTGAGCGTCACGACAGAGTGTGGAATAAACGAGAGGAAGAAAGGACACACACAAAAAAAAAAGCCTCCTTGTGTCCTCGGTGCTCAGACGACACGGAGGCCGGTGCCTGGATGAGTCTATCAGCTCTCCAGCCCCGGCCACTGGTGCCTCATGATGGCCTTTCCGCCTTTTATCCCCCATCAAAGCAACAAGTGGATGAACAGACTCCCAGAAACACTAAAAAACCACCCCTCCCTGGTGTGTCTGCATCTCTCGGCGGGGATTTTGGACCCTAAATCTTTCCTTTTAACAAGTGCACAGGCTTCCTTCCTCCGGCCTGCCAAGTCCCCCGGGTGGGTAAGCTGAAGGGATTGGGGAATTTGGGGGGGTGGGGGATTTAGGGGTGGGGGGGAGCAGTAGCTACACATGGCTCTTCTGCAGAGACTGTCTCTGTCTTCTGGGCTTCTAGGTCTGACTTACAATAAACAACAGCCAGGGAATGAGAGAGTGACAAAGAGTGAGAGAGAGACAAAGAAAGAGAGAGAGAGAGAGAGAGAGAGAACGAGAGAACGAGCAGGGCGCAGTACCAGGAGAGAAATGGCAAACGGGACAAGAGCCCGCATGAGGGTGGCGATCGAATAACCAGAGTAATTATGTGCGGCTCGTGGCGGCAGACGTTTAAAGAACGGAGACCTAAATAGGACAATGACCAAGTAATGAGCTGTGAATTTCGGCAATATATTTACACCACTGTGTTTGTGGGCTGGTGGTGGGGGGTGGGAGGGTCTTGTCTCCTTGTTACAACTGGGCCTGGTGAATTATAATGCAGGCTGGTGCCTGACACAGTTCTGTAAATCAAATCAACCTAACCCTTATCTATCTACCGTTGGTAATAATTGAGATTAACTGCCACTTACAATACATAAAAATAAATACTTTTCGAGTATTTATGGCGAAAGCAGCCATCTTTTTGACTGTAATGTGTGTAATTTATGAATGAGAAGGGGTCTTTGTGGCACAGACCCTGCTACAGTGCTACATATCTGCCCTGATCAAACAGATATTGTTACCACTGAAATAGCAGCTCGAAAAAACTCTCCTGCCAGGAGGACCTGCCTACAGCATGGAAAAGAGAGAGAGAGAGAGGGAAAGAAAGAGAGAGAGAGGAAGGGAGAGGTCAAAGAGAGAGAGAGAGAGAACAGAGAGTGAGAGAGACAGAGGAGGAAAAAAAATATGTACAGGAGCAGGCCTAACAAAAACTCACACGCCATCGCCAATTGTGGCTGCCGGGGTGCAAGGGGATATCATCTATCAGTGGACAAATGCAGGCCCCAGAATGCTGCTCCTCAAATGAAATAATATATCTTTGAAAGCCTACGCCCGCACCAGGCCCAAAGCCCATATATCAAGTCAGAGCGGCTGGTGGATCCGGTCCAGGGCCATTAACCTTCCACCTGTTCCCCCCCCTCCCCCCACCTCCACCGCCCCAACTGCCCCCCCCCCCCCCTGACTCTTCTCCCCGCCACCACTCCCCCGTCCTTCAGGACGCACCCCTGCCCTTGGTGCCGCTCCCATCTCCTAGTTCACCCCCCCCCCCCCCCCCCCCCCCAAAACGTTCACAGGACACAGCGGCCAATGTATAACGGGCCGGGGGGGGGGGGGGGGGGGGGCAAAGAGAAAGAGAAAGAGAGAGCGAGAGGAAGAGGGGGGCAGCAGCACAGCGGAATAATTCAAATGCAATGGACCAGGGACACAGTTACAAATCTTTGACCTGCTGTGCCGCCATTCGCGCGCACGCAGTTTGTCAGGGAGAGAGCGGCGGGTGACCTCCGTGACGACTGGGTGTGGGGAGGAGGGAGGGTGCAGTCGGGTGGGGGGCAGGTGGTGTGGCGTGGCGTGGTGTGTGTGTGTGGCGGGGGGTGAGGGGGCGGATGTCTTGTGGGTGGGGTGGAGGGGGGGGGACATAAATCGCCAACAAGTTCACAGATCATGCCCGAAACGGCTTATTAATTCTTTCTGATGCTGGGGGGTTGGTAGCGGGGTAGAGTTTAGGGGTCCACATATCTGCTATATCTAAACAAATACGAACAGAATCACCACTAGAATCCCTTCCCTGAAAGCTGGACTTAGGACAGAAAAACAACAACAAAAACTGATGAGCATACTAGTCAAACTATGAGTGAAAAACACCCTGTACTCATGTAATATTCATACACAGGAAATGATGCACCTAGTAAGAAGAAACTGATCTGTACATTATTCACTGAAGCCGATTCATATATGGAGAACACTGGAGAATGCCGCCTTGCATTAACAGCCATCCCTGCTCCTCCTAATAGATTCACCTGATATGGATATATTAATTGATTAAGGCAGGCTCAAGACAGCACTGCTGGCCACTTTAAAGGGAGTGGAGCGAATGAACGGTAATTAGCAGGCATGGCACTAGCCTGACGCCCATGTCTAATGAGGCAGGTTGCCCAGCCAAAGGTGCAGCAGTTTTGGGGCTTGGGGGGGGGGGGGTTCTGAAGCTGGAGGCCCTTTCCTCTACTCTCTCCTCCAGATGCTTTTCCAATAAGAGCCCAGGCTCTCTGCTGGGTGCAGGGCCAGGAACAAGGCCCTAATACAGTCCTCCACACTTAATGGCTGGCCTGGTATTGTCATTCCCTGCACTCGAAAGAAAGAGAAAAAAGAGCGAAAAAACGAGGAAAGACTCGTACGGGACTGTCCCCTAGCAGCCATGAATGGGCAAAAATAAATATTGGCGCCACATGTCAAAGCATCGTTGGCTTTGCACGGCTGAGTTTTATCAGGTTGAAGAACTAAATATATGTATAACAGTGCGACAGAGAAAACGCAAACCTATGTGCTTTGAAAGCAGCTGGGTGAAATGGAATGTCATTTTTCTTTTTTTTTTAGAGCTGAGCTGACAGTATGGTATGGCATGAACCTTATGTTACCATTCCAAACCTGTAATCCTGGGTATGGAAATCGAGATTGTTCTGTCATTTAGCACATTTAAAAAGCATGAAAATCCATCCAATATTTTGACAAATAAACTTAAGGTAGCTGATCTAGGGTTTTGCCTAATAATAATATGGTGACGAATATCAATGATCTGACAAAACAAAAATTGACATTAGAGGTAATCTATCTTATTCTAAACTGTTAAAGAATTTGATACATATGGGATTTTTTTCTTAATGTAATGTTTAAGACTGGTGTCCTTTTTGATAGTTTAAACATCTTCATATTTCGACTATGATTTAAAAAAAAAAAAAGTTTTGCCATAACAGTGGTATTCTCATTGGAGAATCCTTAAAAGGGTGCCGTCCGAGTACAATACCAAAAGAGATGTATCAGGAGAACGGGGCACTTCACTCCAGTATCCAACAGATTCAATTAAGACCACGTACGCTCATGGTCAATCGCACTCATTATCACACATCAATGCAAACCTGTGCACAAACACATACAAAGAAACAAAAAAAAAAAACAATATATTTATTTCCAGCCTTTAATGGCATCCCATTGTCTGCCGGCATACGTGGGAGGAGGGGAGGGGGGACTCGTGAGGAAAGGCTAGTGGCCGTATGCATCCTATCCGGTAAACAATAGAGGTGAGGTGCGACGGAGCGGAGAGGTGATCTCTCCGCAGGCATGAATCACTCCCCACATCCCCGGGCCCTGCCGTGCGGGGAGCTCTTCCCAGGCAGAGCCCACGGCTGGGGCCGGCCAGCCCAGAGACAGCCCCTCACCACAGCCAGGCTGGCCCAGCATCTGTTTCCCCCCGGCTCCCACTGAGAGCATGACACAACACCGGAGCGGGATGCCACCACCGGAGACGGCACACACACACACACACACCCACACACACACACACACACACACACACACACACACACACACACACACACACACACACACACACACACACACACACACACACACACACACACATACACAAACACACACACACACTGACACACAGATGTTAACATATATAAACATGATCACACACACCACATACAAAACAAACAGATTTAAATTCACATATACACAAAACATACACACTCTTACAAATGCTGTCATCAACAATCACGCATGGGCAAATACATATTCAATACACACACACACACAAACACACACACACACACACACACACACACACACACACACACACTCACACTGTCTTTGTCATTTTACAACTTTCCAAAACTGTTGGAGTAGGCTATGGCTGTTTTTCTTTCAACATAACAATTTTTTCATTTACAAAAAACTGTATAATCCGGGTGCTTCCCAGTCACCATTCAAACTTTCAGTCCCACATAGTTTCATCTGAGGTCGGTAATTAAATATTTCACAGCAGTGGTAGCCTTCTAGAGATGCCCTTGAAAACGTGAACGCCTTTTTATGCCCTGTCATCGCTTTCTTTTGCTTTTCTTCATACTAAAACCCAAATTATGATCTCAACAGTTGCACTGGACCCTGAGATACAGAGAAAGATTTTAAGCAGTCCAACACCTGACATGTGAGGAATGCTCTTTGGAATGCATCTGTGAGCGAACACAAAGGGGGAACGCTCTTCAGTGGCTTCATAGTGGCTAAATATTTATGAGTCTGTAACCATGTCCAACTTATGGAAACTAAATCTTTAAACACTTCTGACCAGCGCCTTCTCACTCCTTCTCCATTACCAGAGAAATTCTTTTGTCCCTACGTCGCTAATAATAGCATCAGAGATGTAGGTGAGTATTTATAGTCACTTAACAAGCCATACCCCAGACAGGCTTTTATTCACTAGTGTTTCCTGTGTTTATCCCAGGCTGCCCTCTTCGCTGCCTCGGCTTTACTCACAGAGGATATCACATGCGAAACACAAACAAAGGTTGATGATGAGAATGATCTTTTTTGTTTTACAGTACACACAACTCCTCCTGGAAAATCATGGTCAGAGAGAGAGAGGGTGAGAGAGAGAGAGAGAGAGAGACAGAGCGAGTGACTGGAAGAGAAGGAGATGACTGCCTTCAACTCTCAAAATGTGGATTATGTGTGTGGCACTTATGTTTTTGAGGATTCTTACAGAACAGAGATCTTAAAACCACTGACGATCTGTGGCATTCTATTTTTTTTGGACACCTAAAACATTTGCTGTGTTGCTACAGGGAGCCCATCACTTGACCTGACATAAACAGCATCTGGCAAAGCCCAGTCTGTTGTTGCCACGGCGCCTGTGTACCTGAGCTGCTAATGTGTGGCGGCTTCTTGAAACTGAGTGGGGGAGCTTACGCAGGGTTTTACGCCCATCACCAGCGCTAAGCTCGCCGCTTCCCAACAACCCCATGAGTATCTGCTAATTAGCAACAAGCCGGGGAGCAAGAGCAGGACGTGGGAGAGAAAGAGAGAGAGAGAGAAAGAGAGACAGAGAGAGAGAGATAGGAGGTGAGTATGTGTGTGTGTGTGTGTGGGGGGGGGGGTGGATCTGTAAACAGCTGTGAGTGCTGCTGGCGCAATTTCCAGCCCCTGCGCTTTGGAGAGTGTCTCGCTGGGGCCCTATGAAGAGGCCTCTCCAGGTAAAATGCTCACTCCAATACATTGTCCTCTCACCTCTCTCTGTCTCACTCTCTCTCTCTGTACCACAGATATAAATGCTCCTTGTTGCCCGTACCACCCCTGCAATTAAAAAAAACTGCAACATAACAATGCTGGAGAGGGTAGGAAGTAGGAATTGTGTGATGCAGGGGGTCCCTTTCTGTCCATTGTAAAGACTCGATAACCATTAGGCCCATACACTAGGGGTTGTCATTTAGCACAGAACAATGACAACTTGCGATGTGCAGGCGTGAGAGGCTGTACGCCATCATGTGTCCGGCAAAAAGGCGGCTGTTGAAATTAATTATAATTACCCTGATCAGAACAGCCCAACGCTCATCACGCGCGTACAGAGCACTAGTGCACATTTGAATGAAATCATTCAGTCGTCTAACCCCCATCACTGGCTGCCCCGATAAATGTCAACATGAATATAAAAAGCTTTTGACAGGAGCCAATTGAGGAATTTTGACAATAGTATTTTTCTTCCGTGATATTCCCGCCCTATTAAAATGATGTGATGACAATCACGCAGTGGCAAATTAGCTGAGCAGAGAAAAAAAAAGAAATGCACCCCAAATCAAATTCAGTCGGGGTTCTATGATCATATGGTATATGCCAGCCCTATACCCATAGTCTTTATTAACTTTAAAACATGGACAAATAAACAATCAATATAAAAACATTTTTCAATTAATATCTGACAGTCAGATCTGTAATACACGAAGCACATTGTACTTTAAATATAAACCAAAAGAGATTAGGTTGTTACTACAGGTCATATTTATATCATTACTAATGCTGGCACCCAGGTAATTATGCACTTTTTCTGTTTCATGGTTCTGCTTATCCTCATAATAGTAACCTTAAGAGCATACTGTGTACCGACCAAGTTGTTCTACAACCTCTACTTCAAATGCCGGCTCTTTCCATTTTTATCAACTATCAATCTTGTATGTATCCTTGAGTCTATATGTGCCGCATGTATGCCAATACATTTTATCCTGATGCATGTATGAATTAATCTGCTTGCTTCTGACTCTCTCATCTCCTACCCCCTCTCCTTCTGCACCCCCCACCCCCAGCCTCCGCTTTCTATCTCTTTACCCGGCTGGCCACCAGCAGATGGGTCCCCCTTATGAGCTGGGTTCTGCTCAAGGTTTCTTCCTATTAAAAGAGAGTGTTTCCTTGCCACTGTCGCCTTAGTGCTTGCTCTAGGGGGTTCAGGCTCTGTGCTCTGAGACAATTAAATTGTTATTGGCGCTATATAAATAAAGAATTTAATTGAATATTAAAAGCAGGAATCTAAAATATTATCCTTTTAAAAAAAACATTTTGCTCAGAATTGATCTAACTGCCCAAAAATGAAGTTTTTATGTGCTTTCTTTGTAGTGGTATTCATAGCCTCAAAAGTACTTGAAGTTAATTTTTGGGGTTAATTGTTGTGCTTTGGACTGGCGGAAAATTCTGAAGGCCGCACAGAATTTTATTCAGACTGTGGCCAGATATTCAGGGATGTCGTTTGGATTTTAATACACACATTAAATGACTCACACAGATGCGATTCATGGTCTGGTCTGAAAACCACAAAAGGACTTAGACTGCACAAATGCTCAGGGTGGTTCATTCCTGTGTTGTATCAACGTCACTTTAAACCTTCACTTTTTTATTTAAAAAAGGTATTTAATGAAAGCGATCAGAAAATGAGCTCTTAGCAAGTCTTAGCAATCTATTTGTGCATTTGCAATGCGTGCTTATGCCTATGTCTAACATGTATTTTCATAAACATCTGTGGGGATGGAGTTTCCCTGATGTCAATGTTGGAAACCACAGACTAATTCCCTCATGATTTCACAGAGGTTTAAAAATCTAAACTTTGATCTATATTAATTTACAACACACAGAGAAAGAGAGAGCGATAAGGACAGAGAGGAGGGAAGATAAAAACACACAGGGAGAGACAGAGAGACAGAGAGAGAGAAAAAAGGGGGGATGTCCATACCTTCAACTCTCTGAAGAATACGCTGCTGCGTGCCCACTCCACAATGGAGAAGAGCGTCTGGTCGGCCATCTTGCACATGAGGCCGAAGGTGTTGAGCTTCTCGTGCTTGCCCCGGCTGGCCTGCTCCTGCTGCAGGTAGGCCAGGATCTTGGCCTGCACCTGCGGCTCGTCTGGCTCGCACTTGAGCAGCTCCACGATGAGGTGCGGGAAGCTGGGCGGCGAGCCGCTCTGGTACGTGTCCATGTACGGGTAGCCCATGATGGACTCAGGCGAGCTGGTGTACGGGTCGGGGTACTCGGACTTGATGGTGCGACTCTGGAAGTGGCCGTAGGCGGCCTGGTAGTGGCCCTGCAGGCTGCCGGCGTGTGGCGGCATGGCCATGCTGACGGGCGACGTGACGAAGGGGCTGCGGTCGTAGTCGATTGGCGGCAGCGCGGCGTGGCTTAACGGCAGGCCCTTGGAGACGGAGTGGATGTTCTGGATGGCTGAGGAGATGGTGAGGTCGGTAGGCACGCTCTGCATCACCTGTGTCATGGCCTCGATCTTCAGGCCGCTGGCGCGGATAAGAGCTTTCTTCTGCTGCTTCAGCGCCCGGTCCCGCTTGTACATGGGGCCAAACTTGTTGCGGCCGCCTCGCATGCGGTCTGCCCTCACGGCTGAAGCATGAGAGAGAAAGAGAGACAGAAAGAGAAAGATACAGAAAGAAGGAGTAAAAGAAAGAGAGTCATCGCACTGATTTTACACTTTATGATTTTTTCACCCATGTAGGTGTGAGGCAAATTTCATAAAGTCAAAGTAATTGAAATACTCGACATGGGTTCATGAGTAATTCTGCAATGGCCGAGCCACCCATGGTTGCTGCCCTTCTTGTCATATCAATTAACACAGCTTATAGCAGGGACAGTTATAAATATATGAATTACATAGTGAACATTTTTTCTAATTGCAAATCTGAGGTCTTCACCAGTTATTTTCTATTAACAAACACATTATTTTCTTTTGATATAATATTGAAAATGATCGATTTCACGAATCACAACACTCATTCAGCAAACACCAGGTTATACAAAACTATCCAAGGAAATGATAGAGCGATATTTGAACCCTCTCTGACATGCCAAAACAGAAGGACATTTAGGAGAACAGCAAGAGCCAATATTAACAATGACATGTAGACCTAAACTTCCCTCCTGACAAAACGTGATGCTAATCCTTATCATTACAGCAAATCAACCAGAGCAGCTCCATGTATTAAACAGCCCCTCTCTGATCCCTGCCCCAGGGAGGCTCCTTCTTCTTCTTCCTCCTCCTCCTTCTTCTTCATCTTGTCTTTTCTTTTTTGGGGAGCGCTCGTCTGTTGGGGGCACGTGTTAATTATTCATGTTTAATTATTCCTCGCGCCTGGCTGTCTGTGGAGCAGGACTGTCAGCAGGTGGATGACTAAAGGTTCCCAAAAATCCACCTTTAATTTTTTAACCCCCTACCCCCAACCTCTCAACAGCTTCTGCATCCCCCAAACCACCATTAACCCTCCAAACTGCCCCCACCCACACACCCCCAACCCCCCACCCCCACCTTAATCCTCAAGACCTCCTCCAGCTAGCCAGACCCCAGGAGTCAGTTAGCATGCAAGCACACCATCACTGATACGCCCTATCAGTGTCCCGAAAAACACACACAGAGACACACAACACACACACACATACACACACCAAATAAGGTGAGAGAGAGACAAAGAGAAGGAATCCAGTGCAACAGCTGCCTTGGGAGCAATTTTAATGGTCTCCGTCACAGCGGTATGTGTCGCAGCCACGCTGATCTGTGACTGCGCGAGACACGGATCCCACTCAAGCCCACAGCAGCCAGGACGGGTCACAACACACACACACACACACATACACACACACACAGAGGGTAAGCCACATAGCCCTTGAGCACTGGAGGTGAGGATTAACACAGCCGTTAAAAATTTAACACCACCCCCCTCAAAAAAAAAAAAAAACAGGGAAAGGAAACTCTGTGTATCCATTATACATAATACAACGATTAATGATTCAGAGCAACAGGGTAATTAATGAACTGAAAACTAATAGTTGTCCCTTTTGGGAAAACACAATTACGTCTAGACCTGGGATTCTGATCATGTATACCGTTTTTTTGTGATTATTATTCCACCTCTTTTTTCCTTGCCCATCACCCTCTTCTTGCGTCTAATTAAACAAGGTTATTTACATGCATGTCATACAGATTCTTCTGCCACTGAAAGAAAGAGCAAAAAAAAGAAAGGAAAAAAAAACCGAATCCCACCCCTCCTCCCTCTTCCCCGACTCTCCCTCCCTCACTCCCTCCTTCCCTCTGTTAGGCGTCTGGCTGGAGACTGACCCAACAGGAAGCCCCTGGTGGAGCGCGGGAGAGACAAGGATGAGAGGAGAAGAAGAGAAGAAGAGAAAAGAAGAGTGGGAAGCTCACTTGCTCGCTCAGCTCAGCGCTGGCAGCGGCAAGGGTAGCGGTTGGCGTCAGCCTCTTATTGGCTGATTTATGTGTGTTTAATATACAGGAATATTAAGCGTGCGGACACGAGGATCCCTGTCACGGCGTGGCATATTAACGGGCAGGCCGGCCGCGTTCTGACACCCTGTTTGTCATGTCTGAGGGAGCCCTTGCTCCCGGGCCGGGGGTGGGGGGGGGGTCAGAGCCCTGCACGCACATGAATACCTATGATACCTATGCATAAGTAATCGGACAGCGCAGCACCACCGAGGCAGGTTAAGGGATGACTGAGCGAGCGTGTACAGCCAGGGATGTGGATAGGGGAGGGGAGCAGGAGGAGGGGGGGAGAGGGGGAGAGGGAGAAAGAAAGAAAAAAAGAGAGAAAGGGAGAGAGAGAGAGAGAGAGAGAGAGAGAGAGAGAGAGACCCAGCAAACAAAACCACTTCAAGGCTAATACGAGGCAATGCATTTTTCCCCTTGCTGTTTATTTTTTAAATAAAATTGTTCTTATTCATCACTCTGGAAATGCATTGTGGAGTAATCACGTGGTGGCTGCTGAGAGATGGGAATCGATCAGCGTTAGATTGAATGATCTAATACACAACAACACCACCAACTCAAGGCTCCCGTCTGCGTAATCAATTAAAATAAATGCAAAGGGAGGTGAATGGGGAGAGAGAACTGAACTGGAATGGACTGTGGATATCATATCCTGCTGGAGAATTTAATAATAAAGGAAGTGGCACCATTTTAAAATGTGCTTTAAACTGCAAACGCACCACAATGACTGCAACAAAAGAGGTAGGAATCTTGCTGATATGAAAATAACAGTGTAAACAACAGAGCGTACAAGTTGATATGAGTCGCCACGGCCTATCAGCAGTTGATAAGGAGACTGATTTGCTCGCGGACATATTGGGGCAACTGTCTGTGTCAAACAAATAGGTCAGGATCACATGGAGATTACGTGCAATATTCAATTCAAAATACCCAAAACAATCTGAAGAGGAAACAAAACACACTGACCTGCCACTTTATTTTTACAAAACACAAGTCAAAAATATTTAATATTAGTGTGTGTGAGTGTGTATATGTGCTTGCTTGTGTGTGTGCATGTGTGTGTGTGTGCATGTGTGTGTGTGTGTGTGTGTGTGTGTGTGTGTCGGCATGTGTGTTTGTGCTGCGTGTGTGTGTGTGCATGTGTCAGCCTGTCTCTCCCTGGACTGCCTCGTTCTTTATTGTTTACAAAAAGACCCCCCCCCCCCCCGCCCCCCAATAAAAGGTTACAAAAAAATAGAACACAAAAAAAAAATCAGGATTCCACAGGCTCACTCCAGCTGTGACAACAGCAAAAAAACTAAAAATTCATGCGCCCAGATCCATCTGACAGAGCGCTGGAGGGCCTGGTATCCCGGCACTAACACATGAGAGCAAATCAAAGCGAGTAAGCTGTAAAATGACAGCCCTGGAAATTCTACCCCGCGGCCATTACACAATTAATAGTAATTACCCCGCCGCTTCTCCGGACTGAGAGGAAGAGACGCCACAAAACACATTATGGAGACCAAATCAAATAAAGTTTAAAAAAAATGTGTTTAAATTCAATATAAAAAAAATGCGTACACCAAAAAGTAGTGTGTTGATTTTTTGGGAGGCCTATACAAGTCCGAAAGACAGAGAGGGGCCCCCAAGCCAGTGTGTGTGTGTGTGTGTGTGTGTGTGTGTGTGTTTTCTGGTGTGTGTTTCAGATGCTGGGGGCACTTGTCAGTGTGGAAAGGCCTTACTAGGAAAAAGAGCAGAAGGAGGAGGAGGAGGAGGAGGAGGAGGAGGAGAAGTAAAAGAAGAACCACTCTTACCCTCCAGTTTCATGCCGACTGTGAGGCACTTCTGGAAGCGGCAGTAGGGGCAGCGTTTCCGCTGGGTCTTGTCGATCTGACAGCTCTGGTTCTCGATGCACGTGTAGCGCTTGTTGTTCTGGACTGTGCGCTTGAAGAAGCCCTGTAGGGGGAAGGGCACAATTAAGATGTCAGCGACACAGATGACAATGCTTCATTTGTAAATGTGTGAAGGTCGAAGCCTACACACAAGTGAACACACACACACACACACACACACACACACAAGCGGAAATGTACATAAAGTATGCACACTAACACATGTGCATACAAGGACAAAAACATCCATAAATAAATGCCCATATAGACAAAACAGAGTGCATATACATAGAGCCACACACGCAAAAGCACACACGAACACCCGCAGACACAAACACACACACACATTGACTAACTCACATTATATTGCAGAAGTTCATAAACACATTAAGACATAAAACACACACGCAGACAAATTCTTGATAGTTCCTGCCAACACACAAATGAATAAACAGACACTGTTCCAGTACACAAAGACTGACAAGTGCACACATACAGACTGACATAGACAAACAGATATCTAGCCAGTGATTCAGACCAACAAAGAAAGCCATCCACACAAAAACCAAAGCTGTTCAGAGTGCCACTATTTTTGACAACTAATTAACAGCAGCAGCTAATTAGTACTAAATTAGTAATAGTACTAATTAGTACTAAAAACTGTACTTTTTAGTACAGTTACATTCTGACGAAAACTTCACAGTGTCTGACTTTAAATCAACACTCATTCTGCATTTTTTCCCCCCAAAGTGGTGATGATCAAAGTGTTACCAAACCAGTTAAGGGAAAGATTTCAGAGCATACAACAAGTCTACTGTGACTGAAGTATATTTTCATCTCCATACATTTTTACATCGGCCAAGGTAGAATTTCGCTCTAACTGTCGGCAAGCATTCTGCATATGGTCTGTTTCAAACTGATGTAAAACTGCATGTTGTTCCATCTTGGAAATGGAATATTTGAATTCACCCATTCCAACAGTTCATTTTAAGACCTCTCTACCCTCTGAACAAATCTCCTTTCAGTCTAGTCTTGTGGGTTTTTTTCCCTCTCAAAGTTGAAAACGTAAAGAGAGAGTGAAGTGACGTGAAAAATCCAATAAAATTATATCCATAATTTACAGATCCAGGATTACAAGATTCCACCTGCAACTCGGTTGAATTAATTTTCCAAGTGCACGAAAATCAAACGGGGTATTAACTTATTCCAACACTATACCACTGAGAGAGAGGCTAAAACCTGCCCCATTTTAAAACTAGCACCATCAATATTTCAACCCGGCACTCCCAGCAAACCTATAGAGTGTTGTGATGGACTTCTGCATTCTTTCACATGTATTCCAAATCCCCCAAAAAATACCACTGGTTTTGCTTTTTTTTTTTTTTTATAGATAGATAGATGTTTTAATGACTAAAACATAACTACAGTACCCGTTTTATCTAATGACTCATTTTGTGAATGAAATATCCTAGATTTAGAATTTGTATTGTGTAGGTGTAACATTAACACGTGGAAAAGAGAAGAAGTAATTATGTCTTACTCTGAAACAGACATAACTAAAAACCTGCAATCCCTACCCAAAGTGATACTTCCACATATGCTCATGAATCAAATCTGTGTTAAATATTCCACAGTTTCATCCATTATTTCAACCGTCAATCGTAATATCTGCTCTCATTTACAGACTACGACATGATGCGGACAAGAACTTTTCCTACATATTGCCTAGATACTGTGAAATATGAATTAAGTTGGGTTTTAATGCCAGTGATACTACTTTTGTTAAACTATTTTTGGCTTGTAGGTTAAAGTTTAATGAATGAACATATAATGTGTAGCACACTCAAAACTAATAATCACTATTGTGTATTTGTGTGAGTAAGCATCAGAACAGACACATGCACACGCCAACAGACTGGGACAGAAAGACAGATAAATAGGGACAGAGACACAGGGATGCACGATGGAAATGTATAGGGTACATTTCAACAGTCTGTTGAAACAACAGCTCTTATCGATAAAGATATGAACTACTTTTCAGTGAGGCTATGGGGATACCAAATCAGCAGTCAGTTGAAACAAACATTTTTTGCAACGCTATCTCACACCAGTAACACAGACATGCACGCACACACAAACACACACACAGTCACCAAACACAGTGGAGACATAGCAGTCCAAAAAAGGCAGACATTTTGCACAACCAACAGCGTTTACCCGAGCCATCATCCACCACATGAAGACACAAATCGATTGCCTTCCACGTTTCAGGCATGCAACACTGTCCACACCAACCTCCCAGCAACTTCTGACAAAGTGACTCATCGCTGATCTAACCATCAGCAAACAGACTGACTCCACAAAACAGACTTTTTGCACGTCGACTTATGAGAAATTGTATTTTAAAACTGATGGATGGTTCGGATAGGGCAAAGAGTCGAAATAAAGTCCTGTGGTAATAGTCTAGCTTACAATGAAGCTGCACGATGCACAATGCATTGCAACCCACACATTCCTTCATACAACAATTGATTTATTCATGCAATTAGGGCATAAAATTGAGCTGTGAGACACACAGAGGATTAAACAGGGTAGTGGAGCGATTGTAAAACACACTTGTCGAGTGGTTTGAAGATCAATAAACATGGCAAGGCGCTGGTGCTGAGGTGATTACATGCAGACGTAAAGTGATAAAGCAGGACACACCTTGCAGCTCTCGCATGTGAGGAGCCCATAGTGGTAACCGGAAACCTTGTCCCCGCACACAGGACACATCTCATCCAGGTCTTCGTCGTAGGAATAGTCCATCATTTTATACTGGGGTGCTGTGGAAAGCAGTGAAAGAAAACATCAGCAAGGCAAATAAAAAACAACACTTGGGCTCTCCAGATCTCTCTCACTGCTGTTGTGTGCCACTTAGATTTACTATTAGTGTTCTGCAACGCATTCAGATATGTACCCAAGTCATTTTCCCAAGCAGTAGTTTTCCATGTAATACAGTTAGAGAGATATGAGAAATACTTGGACAAAATGGTTGCAGAAAACGCTTAGGAATTAAAGTCAAGCCTATAAAGTTGTACTCTTGACTGATCTCTTAACAAACGTGAGATTTAAGATTTGCACACAGCAGGAAACTGTAAAACTGAAATGCATGCCACCTCTCCGATATGCCATGTAAAGGGAATGATAGTTCATGGATGCATTAATCAAGTGATAAGTAGACACTGTGTGGGACAATTAAGACGTACACACTTCAGCGTTGCTTGTTTATTCGGGAGCAGATTCAAAGGAATACATTTAAAGAAAACTTAATCTACATATGGCTACACCAATTTTAAAAACGATTGCCCAGCATGTCTACATTTAAGCACAAGTGTGTTGTGCGTGTGTAAAAAATAACGACTAATTTGTCATAAACATTGAACAACTTCCACCTCTACTAAAATGCAAAAAGGTGCTTGATCTGATATTGCTCATGATGTTGATGAAGTGTAAATAAACAGTTGTGACGATTTACGACTGATCTGTGCAAGGCACAAAAGTTTCATCTCACGCTTAAACGTCAATTAAACCTATTTCACTATCCTGCAAAAACCTTTGAGCATTTGCCGATCGAGCATACTTGCAATCAATTTCTATTATTACATTTTGTGTGAATAAGATATCATGCCATTTTCTCGCTGGTTGGCGCTGTCTGAAATTAAATGTTAACGGATACATGCAACAAGTTATTGTGAACTTCACGTAAAGTAGGACATGAACCTGCATATTCTGTGAGTAGTTTGAAATAATTCGGGGTATTTTCGAAGGACATTTTCTTTATCATATTCAAGACCTCGTGTGCCATACAAGTCCTCAAGTCATCACATTCGGGCAATAACAACAAATATTTTGAGAAAACAAAAATGCTGAGGGGGAACTTGTGGTTCAAAGAGAAGAATTTTAATTTTTTCTCAAAATATCTTATCACGGACATAACGACTATTTTGTCTAGACCTATGGATGGTATACGAAATTCGGCATTCGGTTTTTTTTCTCTCTTTATATTTGTTAGTGCACGCTTCTGCAATGCCTAAAGTAATTGCCGTGTGATCCTATTTAGCAGGCTATACAGCACTTATTTATCTGCAAATTATTTTTTTGCAACCATAAGACTGACAGTGTATGTCTTGTAAATATTCTTGTATTTTTTCTTTAGCCTAAACCATTTGAACTTTTCTTTTGAAATTCTGTCATATTCTTAGTTTTGCTTTAATTGCGGTGCCATCGCTCGTTAGACGACCTCCAGGGGAATTTTCAGATTTGATAACGATATGAACATCTTCAGGCCTGTAAAGAGAGCTTGATAAATTATTAATGGAGCTGTTTCAGAAGTTAATGCAACGTCTGATTATCTGGAGACAGCCGACGCTAGAATATTGTGCATTTAATGAACTGAGCATGCTTCTTTTCTTGTTAAAATCCTTTACAAACCCCAGTCCTCCTAAATATGTAGCAAATTCAAACACGGTGATATAGTGTCAAACCAAATACTTATATGTTTGCATTCTAGATGCACAAAACTTTTGTATGTTCAAGGAAAGACCATAGGCTTCACTACAAGACTCTGATCGTGCATGCATTATTTTTTCTAACAGTAACACTGACGACATTAAAACGGCGTAAAAGTACAAATAATATTGACCTAATTGATACTAACGAGAAGTGGCCAGTGATATAGCGTTTGCCTATTTTAGTCCATCGCAGCATTAAATAGGCTTTAACAGGCCTGTAATATATTAAACTGCAACTGAACAAAATACAATACATAAGCCAGTAGACATAATTTCTCCTTTCTTTGGCTCTTTAAAACTCACAGAAGTTTAAATTCCCACAATACTTTACTCTAACGTTCTGTTCAAACACAACGTCTCAAGAGTCGGGTAGCGACACAAATGTCATCATGTTATCTTATCAGCACAATGTTGTGGTAGTTAAATCGGAGGTCTTTAACCTGCATTTTATACTTGGATTAAAATATAAGGACGTCAAAAGTCTTACCTTGCATATGTCCAGGCATGTGCCCCCGTTCCCCATGCGATCGAGCGAGTCCCAGAGCTTCTGTCTCCACTTTGGGTAGCATGACAGCTCGGCTCCGCTGGGGTGAAGACTGGGCTCCGTCTGACGGGCCACCTGCTCGTGAAAGGGGGACACCACAGGTTTCTCACCAAAAAACGAAAGACTAATTCTTCCCAAGTCCTGGTGTCTGACGTTTAGAAATGAAGATCAGATGGCTGCAAATGCAAGCGATAGCACGCGAAAAGAACGATCGCAGAGGAAGTTCATTTTCATCACCCAAAAAAGACAACGCTTGCGAAAGCTAAAATTATTGTACAACAGCAGTGACCTAAAGCTTGGTACCCGACTCTCGCAACGCAATTGAGAAATAGATGGTACGATTTTTTTTTAAAGAATGTTCTTTCTCAATGACACAAAATGATTACGCTGTCCGGACAGCGAAAGCGTGCACCAGATTAAGAGGTAATAAGACGGTCGCGGAGCTTTCCGCAGCAAGTTGATCTCCCCGTGGCCTT
>NC_045161.1:14309651-14342151 GCF_900700415.2 Clupea harengus | reverse complement strand
TACTCCACTCTACCTGTCAGATCGTAATTTAAGTGGAAAGAGCCATGTGTTCATTATACCTGGCTTAAACACTTTCAACACCTTCATAAAAAGAGATCATTTGGATAATCAGGGCACAGAAGCCATTGTATGTGGGAGAGCAGGAGGAGGAAGAAATGCTCTGGAGTGTTTGATGATCTGTAGACTGTACAATGAAACCCGTGATCTGTTGACCTCTGCTGTATGTCACAAGCTTGCTTCCACACAAGGAGGGCGAAAGAGAGAGAGAGAGAGAAAGAGAGAGAGAGAGGTCACACGTGGGTGGAGAAAAAGACAAAGATAAAGAGATAAGGAAACATGAAATGAAAGATGAAAAGAATTTTGCAATGCGCTGCACACCGCGCTGCACACCGTCATGTTAATAAAACACATTTGAATTGAATTGAATTGAAAAATATGGGAGAAGAGAGAGTGCCCTGAGAAATAAGAGTGACACAGTGAGAGAGAGAAGGGGGGGGGAGGACGAGAGTGAGAGTGGAATGGAGAGATAAAGAGGGAGGAAGAGAGAGAGAGTAAACATTACAGAGCCTGGGAAAGGGATATATGTGATGGCAGTTATGACTCATGAGTGTTAGCTATCGTGCATTGTCCATCGGGTACCTGTGCGTGTGTTTATTCTAGCATTCCTGTCTCCGCTTGGCACGCCCGTTTCCCAGCGTGGGGAAGTGTTCGATGTGTCCGTCCATGCCTTAATTAAAATCCATATGTTTTTCCTGCGTTCCTCCCCTCAAATCAGGAGCCGCCAGCGAACGAGTGTCACAGAGAGAGAACGTACTCTGAAGACGAAGAAGAGGGGGAAAAAAAAAGCCCTCAACTGCTTAACTCCAACGACTGCTATATCCATTAACAGGTCAAGCAACAGTCATTGTTCATTGCTTCCTATATGGTTCTATTTTCAAGAGCTCGAAGGAACAATAGTACTTGTTGCTGTCAGGTGTCGCTGGTGCCGCTGCACCAAAACAAAGTCGACACGCCAGACATGAAAACAAAGACCAGCGTGGCGAAGAACCCGGTTGTCTGGCTCCTCGGGGCTCGAGGCCTTATGTACCTGACCCAATCCTGGACGGGGAACTCTGGCCTGGGAACAGGCAGCCTCTTATCCCCGGTGTTAAGTGTTTGGCTCGTGGCTAATTTGTATATGATATGGTTTTCTCATATGCATGCATGGACCCCGGGCCTATGTGAATGTGAAAACAGCTGTGTAAGGAATGTCAGATTTGTAAAGGAGCATTGTGTGCAGAGTGGCATAAATAGACACAAGCACGTTGATGCAGCTTCTTTCGCATGGGGTTAAGTAATGACAATAACTTATTTCTGCCTATCCAGTTGGGTTTCTTTTCCCATATCTGTGGTTATTTGAAATAACTGTTGGGCATCTGGTGCTTTCTATGCATTATTCTCATTAATAGTTTACAAGTATACATGTATACTGAAGCTCTGAGAAATGTTATATCGAAAGCATTTGGTTTGATTTTTCAGAAGCGCCTCGGTATGCTGTGCGGTGTTATGCTGCGGAAGAAACAAAAAGACACATATTTAGCAGTGAGATATTGATCTGAATGTTATATCTTATCCACAAAAATGCACTTAGACATGCTCACACACACACACATGCCCACACACACACATGCTCATACACATTCATAATTTACTGGAATTGGGTCTAGGCACAAATGTTTGTTTTTAGTCCGGGTTGATGGGTTGAGTTTTTGACAGGCCACCACTCTCACCCCTCGCCTCTGTGTGACCTCTCTGTTGGCACACCCACCCCCCCCCCCCCCCCCACACACACACACACACACACACACAGCACAGAGAGCCCAGCTCTCTCTGCACCAATACTAAATGGAGCAGAACTGGGAGTGCGAGGCCAACGGAGCACGGACCCTTTCATTTCAGTCTCACAGTCCCTATGTTGGCGCAATGCACTACCTCACTAATGAGACAGAACCGCTAAAGAGGGTACTTAAGGAGTCCTTAGCACCTGGGGACTCACAGGCAGAACATGAAGATATTCTTTTCCCAAGGACGAGGGTGAAAGTTGGTGGCCCTGCCTCCCCTCCTCTCCCTCTCCCCTGTCGCACCCTCCCCAATTCTACCAGCAATGTAAATGACCATTAAACCGGCTATTCATAGTTTTCAGTCACGTGACTACAATAGGTAGCTGACGGGCAAAAAGAACAGCGAAACAGCGTTAAACAGTGGACAACTTCGAGCAGTGCCGCCTACTCAACTACGATCGCCATCAACCACAGACCATACCACTATAGCCAGTCAGAGATATTTAGAAAAAAATAAAATGTTTGATCCATGTACTGCACCCGCTGACATTTTTATTTCTTTAACCTCGACGAAGTCCCTGCCAGAGCTCCAGTGTGGAGATATTTACATCTATCTAATAGAAAATCCGTCCCCCTACACATCTCAAAAACTGAAAGCCTACAAAAGCACAGATAGTTATTTAATTTTCAGAAGTGGATGGGTTCACAACGCTGTCGTCTGGAAGGTGAAAACAAAAAACATCTTCATAATCAGAGCAAAGATTAGTGCCATTTAATAGCTAGCTACCAGCTACCGAGATACCTGCTGTTAGCTACGAGCTACCTGCTGTTAGCTAGCAGCCTTTAGCCTACCCAACGCTGTTCTTTATCATTTGACACAATTTTCTGGTTTAAACAAGTACGAACACCTGGTCTGGCGATTGACAACTTAAATTATCTTCCCATATATTTTCTACTGGCATTGTAGTATTACCAGTTGGATGACAAAATACACTAGCCTTGCCTACTTGCTTAGGTACTTGTCGCAATCTCAGAGAAGAAACCGGGTAATCCAATTTGAATTGTGTTGATGCTTTGTTTCTTGACTTTATTACTTGATCTATTCCCGTTTTAGGTAGTTATTCTGATAAATGAGGCGACCAGAACAGGGTGACTGCTTTTATTGCCAGCCCCAAAAGTATAGCTACTTGACTGTGTGTCCGAGAAAAATTGTCCCAGAAGACGTCTACAATCAGCTGGTAGCAACGTGGGTGGGTTTTAAATGCGATAAAAACTAAATCCGGGCTTGTCTCCTCGCCGATTTGAACAGCCAACCGAGCAGCAACTGTCTAGCATTTTACTACCTAAGTCAGACAATGTTAAAGCGGAGATATTAAATGATATTGAATGAAAGGTGGTCGGTTCCTGTATAAACTCCAGTGTTAGACAGGTGTGGAATGTGTTTTTTGCCCTTCAGCTGGTCATTCTGACGTCACGTGAAAACTATGAATTGTAACATCCATCCTATCATTTCCAATTAATGGCGCTTGTTGTCCCAACTGTGGAGCATTATAAAGGGCTAATTGCACTGAGCTGCCCACAATCAATTAATGACAAAGACACCCCCCTTTGTGGGCTGGGAGGCAAAGAGTCGTGGACAGACGCTGGAAGCAAATGTTGTCTTATGATAAGCCCCTGCTGGGACATCCAGACAGAGGGTCCACTCTATGAGGGTTAGAAGCCTGATCTGAAATCTTCCCCCCCCCCTTGTGTTTGCCAACCACTTCAGCAGGGACAGCTCGAGCAAGGCTCCTTATTGCTCCCAATCCATTTACTAGCCTTCCTCTTTGTCTGCTTCCTCTGTCATCAAGGGGTCGGCATTGTGTTGGCTGCCTGCAGACTAATGTCTGGCAAATACTGGGTCTAACCATTAACGTGCCGACACTGTTTAAACAGGCCAGCAGCACACAGGAATGGCATTTATAGTGGATGATGGTTTAATCAAAGGGGATGTTTTGTTTTTGGCCGGGTCAAAATACCGTCTCTTCCTCCCACTATGATGAGAATGTGTGATAATATATTGTGTGTAGGTCGGGTTTGTACTTAAATTGTCGAAATAACTCAACATAACCCTAGAAATTCAAGTAGCTATAAATGATATAATTGTGACTTATAAATCACAGTGACCTACAGCTCAAGCTCCAACTTAGGCCATGATAAGTAATCACAGGTTTTATAATGATATAGAACAAAATTATTTTTTAAATGCAGCACTTTTTGCCACAAAATATATATATATAAAGTACCCTATGTGTTTGTGGTGTTCTGCTTCATGAAAGCCATTGTAAATTTTGCTCACCAAAATGTTTCCATTTTTGCACACACGTAGAATAGTCTGTGTGTGTGTGTGTGTGTGTGTGTGTGTGTGTGTGTGTGTGTGTGTGTGTGTGTGTGTGTGTGTGTGTACGTGAATGTAAATGTAAATGTAAGGCTATACACCCACACATTTTGTCATGTAAATCCTCTATGTGTGTGCTGGTGTCTTAGTGTCTTTTGCTGTCTTTCCACATTTATGTCAGAATGTGTTTGTGTCTGTTTCCTGGGTGGTTCTTTTCTGTGCAGAATGTGTGTGTGTGTGTGTGTGTGTGTGTGTGTGTGTGTGTGTGTCTCTGGGTGTTTGTATGTCTGAAGAAGGTTATGTCTCAGTCTCAGCAAAGGTTTCCAATCTTCAGCCAGACATAAGTGTATGTCTGTGCCATCCTTTGCACCTGTGTGCATTTGTGCTCTAGATGTATGTTCTGTTCTCCGTGAGTGTGTGTGTGTGTGTGTGTGTGTGTGTGTGTGTGTGTGTGTGTGTGTGCGTGTGAGAGGGTGTGTGTGTGAGTGTTGATGTGTGTGTGTGTGTGTGTGTTTGTGTGTGTGTGTGTGTGAGAGAGAGAGAGGGTGTGTGTGTGTGTGTGTGTGTGTGTGTGTGTGTGTGTGTGAGAGAGAGAGAGAGAGGGTTTGTGTGTGTGTGTGAGGGTGGGTGGTGTTATAGACTCTGCGGCACATTTCACGGTGCTCTAATGTGGAAGACGATCATTAAACCATTAGACTAGCAGGTCTGCACTGTGGTGGAGATGTCTGTCTCAAGTGGCCTGTGGGACATACTCATCGTCCCTGGGAACTTCACGCCACTTAAGAGGAAAAATTATGCAAAATCAGAAAATAGAACACATCAAACCTCACCCAACTATTTCTTTGTTAGGTCTCCTTGTTGTCACTGGATATAAAGGGTAATAAAATTCAATAAAATGAAGAGTGGGATGTGCTTTACGGTGGCACTGTGAACTACTGGTGAGGCCAAAAACATTTAGTTGGATAGTAAGACGCTGCACTTCACCATTTCCTTGACAAACCTGTAAGATGGCCAGAAAATAACTTCTCATTTGAAAGTTCATTTGTTTGTTTTCTTGTATGGGATCTCATAAAAAATGAATATACTGTCAGGGGAAGGATTCAGATTATGACATGGAAGCTTTTAAAAGGGGATATTGTTTGTTTTGGCATGGAACTGTCTGCATTGTTTAAAACTGGTCTGTACATCTCTTTCTCCCCCTCACTCATGCTCTCTCTCTCTCTCTCTCTCTCTCTCTCTCTCTCTCTCGATCTCTCTCTCTCGCTCTCTCTCTCTTTCCCCTCTTCTCCGTCCCTGTCTGCCAATGGACCCGTTTTCACATATCTGGAAAAATTCCTCGAACACAACATGCTTCTTCAATTAACATTCGTGAGGAAAATAATCTGTTTCTTTCTTCCCCTCTGCCATGTAAGATCCCCAACCATGACAATTTAGTTGTTCTTTTCACTGACAGGAGAATGGCGGCGGCTGCCCAGAAGAAATCTGGGCCTGACGCAAGTTTGGACGGAGGATTATGGAGGGGGGTGTGATTCTGGATGTCAGTTTGGGGCAGAGCCTCGCCTGAGAGCCAGAGGTGGGTATGACTTGGCCTGAGAGGTTGGGAGCGTGTTTGTATATTTTCAGAGTGGGGCAGCTGTGCGTAACACGTTGGAGGTTTTTGTGTGGGGGGTGGGGGGGGTGTGTGTGGAGGGGGTGGGTGCAAGGACCACCCGTGGGCTCAGCAGGCTTTTTTGCTGGCAGACCCCGGCCGGTGCAAGATTAATTAGAGCCTCCCTCGGGTTGGGGATTCTGTGGGGAAGGACACCTGTGTGCTCAGGAGTGAGCCATCACAGAACCCCCCCCCCATCCCTCCCAACCCACTCAACCACCAAAAAAAACCTCCAGACGCACTGTTCGCTCTGCACCGTCGGCAGGACAGAAATGACTTCCAGCCCTCAGCCTCATGCTCCGGGCGTAGACACCAGGAGCGAGATCCTGGGCCATGTGTTTCTGATGCCGCTTCACTGGCTAGAAATATGCTCCCAACAAAAATATGTGGTGTAATGTACAGTGTTTAAACATGTCTCCACAACATAGGGAAGAAGTGATGGTTGGGTGGGGGGCGGCAAATGTAAAAAAAATAAGATAGGAAATCCTACAATGCATACATGGAGAAAATATATAAGAACAGATTTCTCTCAGAAGAGAACAGAAAAAAATTCTGGCCTGATGCTTGATTTTTTGGCCCCTTCGGCTGGCTGGTGAAATATATGAAACATTTTACTGGAATCCAACTGGATATAAATGGTGGTTCAATCTATCTCTGCAGTAGTCTAAAGCCTTTATAGGGAGTTTGAGGTGTTTTACCTCATGTAGGCACCAATAAATCTGTCACACGGAAAAATCCGTCTCCCACCTCCAACAGGGAACAAATTGTGGCTTTCGGAGGGAGGAAGAAGTGACCTGTCAGCCGGTCCCATACATCATCTGGACAAAATGGCCCCCATTCTTTCTGCTGACCAGCAAGAACATCACCCACCTCATCCTTACCCTCCCCAGTAAACAAATTCAGAAGAAGAAAGGTGCTAAATATGTCCTGCCCACTGGATCGGCAGACATTACATTTGCAAGTGATATGCAGTACTCATCCATCTGTGTGTGCGTGTGTTTTTTTTTTATTTCTAGTGAATTTTGGGAGGAACATAAATGATTTTTAAGTTCACTTTGTCAATTTAATTGACTGTTGGCCGTTGCAAGTGTGTATGTGTCTGTTGAATATGGGAAGCCTGGATGGAGCAACTGAAAAAAAAAGAATGAGGTCATTGCTAAAGCTGGCGTGTGTGTGTGTGTGTCTGTGAGTGTGTGTGTGTGTGTGTGTTTGTGTGTGTGTGTGTGCGTGTGTGTGTGTGTGTGTGTGTGTCTGTGCGTGTGTGTGTGAGTGTGTGTGGACCATATTTATAGAATATGGTCAGACTAATTCATACCATACTGGTATTAACAGTGATCAGGTGATGTATGGCTATACTGCACTATTAAAAGTCAGAATATTATAGAGCCATATAATTAAAGACCTCCAAGTAATGTTGGCCAGCACTGTGCAGACACCTGACTAAGCTTTCCAGTCTACAGTGTGGCCAGAGTTTAATACTTTTCAGGTACTTTCAGGTGTGAGACATAGACACACTCAGCACATGCACACAAACACACACGCGCACACACACACACACACACACACACACACACAAACACACACACACACACACACACACACACACACACACACACACACACACACACACACACACACAGTGTAGTCCTGACCTAACTGTGTTAAAAGCTGAAGCGCAGATGAATGGCATCGAAAGAGAGATTCATATCGACATGAACAAGGTTGTGCAATACAACGGGGTATGTAAAAGCAGCATTTGTTGAATGCTAAATTGCAAGAAATAGTCAACAAAGTCAACAAACTGACAGTAAATAAATATATAAACATATTTAGCGTTTCAGGGTGAAAATGTGCTGTACAACTTTTTTTCTCCTCTTCATACTATCTTTTCAGACAAAGAAAAAACTTTTGAGGAAGGATGTTCAGCCCGCCAGTGAATAAAATTAGCTTAGTGAATATCTATACCAGAATGTATTCTAGTTCATGCATTAGTAAATGTGAATGTGGCTGTTACTAATAAGTTGTTATTGGTTCTTAATTGATTATTCAATGCATTAGTCAACATGGACATACCATTAACATTAGCATTAACAAACATTACAGTAAGTAATACAAATATTTGTTGTAAATGCTTTATTAACAGTATCTACTGCATGTAGTTAATGTTATATAAGAGAGTCTCAGTGGAGAATATTACCTTTCGTCTTTTCTGATACAACCTGTCAAATTATGACCTGTGCGATATGAGAATTTTCTTTCACATTGCTAATGCTTTTTCAAAACGTAATGGGCAGTCTGATTATGGAAACCCTGTGGGACCTGAACTTTCCCTCCGGAATCACAGATGACTATTCTATCGACTGCTCGGCCACTTCAGTACGAAGCCCACGCACATATTGACTGGCATATTTTTTTTTACCGTCAGCATATTTCACCAAATCAAATATTCAAACGCTGTTGATCATGTCAGGGTCTTCACATTAATTTCTGACCGGACATCAATTTCCGAATTTTTTAAATCAACACATCCTGGGAGAATGTGTAAACAGGAACAGGCCAAACTACCAATTAGTTTGGCACCGCACTGCAAAAAGCCATACCCCCAAACAATAATCACATGTTCTTCTCTGGGCTCTTCAAAGCTGTGTCGGGCTCCGTGTGAATGTTGAAGTCTTGGCCCTGGCTGGGAGGGTCGGGATGTGGCTCCGCTGTGTCTCTTTCTGCAGCGGGGAGATTCTCGTCCTGCATAGAGTGCGGGTAAGATAGATTGGCCATCCACCAATGGCTGTCAATAAAGAGAGTAGAAGGGAAATAAACAGAACTTGTTTTCAATGGCAGGTATCTGGGAAGATCAATCATAGTAACAGCCAATAATAAATGGATCATGCCTCTATGTTTTTAAAACCCGTGGCAGATGTATTGAATGGGAAACCTTGTGTGGGAGAAAATAGAGCTTTATTGATCAGAAACAACTGGAGAGAAGAGAGGGGAGAGAGAGACAGACAGAGTGGGAGAAAGAGGGAGAGACTGAGAGGGAGGCAGGGAGGTAGGGAAAAACTCCTGACATCCGGGAAAATGATGCTCTCGCTGTTTTTTTTTTATAAACTGTCCCCACCATAAATTTTAAATGACATGAAGCATTCTAAACAGATGGCGTGATAATGATGCCATTAGCTTAAATATACTGCTGATAACTGTGTGCATTTCACAAAAGATCTGCCTTATAGACATTATTGCAGATCAACAGAATAATCACCATATTGGACAACAATTGAAGCATGCATATGTTATGCCTCAAAGGTTGTATGCTACCGATTGTAATCTACTCATGTGATACGATATATATTACTGTATTACAATGACTTCAAAGAATGAATAGGTAATCATACACATGTTTATCATAATTTTGTTCAGAATTGGGAGAGTGAGGAAGTCACTCTTGTTATGATAGAAATTTCAAACATGTTTTTTCTCGTTCTTTTCCTGCAAAAATTCTCTAAATAATTACTTTTCTCACAAGCACTGCACGCAACTTACTGTGGCCTGGTTCAGGACCAATTTAAACATGCATGTCCACAGTTTTAAAAAAGAAGAAAAAAAAGAAAGAAGAAAAAAAAACTCTCTCTGGCTTGCAATGGTGTGGTCTCAAAATACTTTGACTGTGGCCAGACAATTAAGGATTTAGGTGTGGTGATAGGAAGAATGTGGAAATCGGATCCTTGCTGCAAACCAGCCCACACCCTGCAGTCTTGGCTTCCTGCAAATGCCACATGCGCCCGACAGACCCCATGTGAGACGTGGGTTTTCCTCCATTGTTTTGCCTCCCTTCACCTTCCCACAGGGGCCTGTGGAGAGGGTATCCCATAAGTCCACAGTTACCCCCCCAACACACACACCGCCGACCCCCCAACTCTCGCCTTTCCCCTCTGCTAACCTGTGGGGACAGCAATGGGAACCTATCCGTCAAAGTAGATGACATTCAACCTTTCCTGTCTGAATTTTTTCTGTTTGTACTTTTTTATGACTTCTTTAAAATTTTGTCTGTGTGAGAGTTCAACGTATAGTATAGTCAACGAAACCTGTGGGAAGCAACATTCCTTGGGCTGGGTGCAATGTGTGTTTTTCAGGACAAAAAGGATAAGGAGTTAATTGATGGGCTGATAGCATCATAAACCTGACAGGAAGACATGTAGCTTGAAACGGGAAGAGGGGATGCAAGTTCAGCCAGGCCAGATCCTCACAGGTCACTCTGACATCCTCTTCTCCAATTTGGCGTTTGTTTGCCTTGCGAAAAAGAGAGAGAAATCTGTTGCTCTTTACATAGTTCTCCTCAAATATAGGCATTCACCTCACAATTTATGCTGGGTACATGTTATAATAGTGAATTTATTATGCAAATGAATGTTGCAAAGATTTGGGTAAATGTTATTACTTAACACACTGTGTCTAAATAACAGTGGCATTGTACAGTCACAAATCTAAGGAAATACAATGTTAATACCATGTCCATGTCCAAAATAATAATCCAAGCGTACATGCTCTGTTTGACACCACCAGCAAGATCCAGATCAGTCTGACCAAAAAAAACAAACAACAACCATAAAACATTAATGGAACCTATTATTTCAATAATTCATCATATGCCAATTAAAGAAAAAACTCCCCACATCACATGGACAACAAGCAATTATTTCTGATTTGACAGAGAGGGGGGAAAGCCCATGGATAAATTGAGTCATCCCTCAAAAGAGTACGTATTTCCCTGACGGTCTCGAAATGGATGCCCTTGTAATAGGGCTCTTTACCTTGACTTGAGGAGGTTCCTGGACAGGCCAGGTACGGTTCTCAAATTCACTCTGCCGTCCCCCCCTGTTCTGCTTTCATTCGGGCCGAATTGTCTCCCCTCTCACCAAGGTGATCGATGAGCGTCTCGGAAGAGAGAGAGAGAGAGAGAGTGGGACCTCGAGCTTGCTGAAGAAGATTTTCACAGGAGTGAAAATAGGCTTGATAAAGTAGTGGTGTTCCAGGAATTATCCAACTTTCTCACAAAAAAACTGGAAACAAATGCAGCTCATCAGAAACAGCTCATCAGAAGTAGAGATGTTTTGTTATTAAAATATGGCTTTTGACAAGCCTTAACTTCTGAACTGAAATAACAGTGACAATGGAGCTTCAATGTTGATGCTTGTATGAGGAAATGTTGGAGAGACATAGTTAAGCATATGTTGCAATGAAAGACACAGATTCATGAAGGTGTGTTAGAGATAGAGGCAGATTTAAGACACAGAAGCAGAGAGAATTGAGTAGCAACTCTAGTAAATAAAATACTTTAAAACTTTTTTTAAATATAAAAAAAACCCTTCCGAATGTGTCAGAACATAATGTACTAATCTTCCATTCATCCAGTCTATGATGAAATCTTCCTATGATTAGGTTTATGGTTGTGACATTATACTCTAACGTTTTTGACTTGCAGTGTATAATTCCTGGGTTGTCATAACATTCTTGACTATTCAACATTTTCACCAGTGTCGAATTTAATTATATGGCGATTGAATTTCTAGTCTACATGCTGTATACATTTTCACTGTTTATGTGGAGTTATGGCTTTTTATGTGTTTCCTTGAAGATTTGTATGGCGGTTGGCTCTTAATATGGGTTGTGCTTCTGATGACAGTTTCCTGTTTCTGTGAAACTGCTGAGGGTATGACTGAGGCACCCATCATCTGAGCATTTCAGCGAAACATAAACTACTCAAGCCTGAGGGCGTTGAGTAGACTCTTCTGCTCCTCCATTACTCACACACAACAAGCCAGTCTTAGGACCGCACTATGGTTGTGCATGGAAAAGAAGACAGAAAGTCAGACAAACAGACAGACAGACAGACTGAGAGAGAGACAGACAGACAGACATGAAGACCTTGGTTTTTGTGCACCACAAATGGCATCATGAATGGAAACTGGGGATGAGGAAGCGGTGGGATGAGGGATTTCCTGAAGCGACTGTATCAAAATGTTTAACATGTCCTCCGACTTTTTTTTTTTTTTTTACTATCAGGCAGTGGTCAGGGCAGCTCCTTTTCTCCACCCTGTGCCTTCCCACATAAAACACATCATCGTGTCCTTCCTCTCCGCAGCTTGCAAAGACGTTGAAGGATCTTCGAAGGATGGGGGGTGGGGTGGAGGAGAGGGAGGGGTAAGGGCAAGGAGGGGTTGGGAAACCACTGCAGGGGTCTGCTTTTGGCCTCCTTTGCTAAGGATGTAATCATTTTACACACACACACACACATGCATGCGCGCTCACACACTCACACAGACACACTCACACACACACACACACACACACACACACACAGACAAACACACACACAGACACACACACACACAGACACACACACACACACCACTCTCCTACACTTTGTCCCACAGTCTTCTTTCTGCTCTGCCTATGTATCTGTCCCAATGAAGTTTGTGGACGGGTAGCACATCCAACCCAGTGGTTTTATGACATCCCCCCCCCCCCCCCCCCCCCCCGCCCCCCCAGAAAAAACATGCACTACCCTTGCGGACGGCCTGCAGTACATTATGATATTTTTTGATATCATAAAACTTATTGCATCGATTGTTTCGTAATTACTTCTGACCGAAGTTCTACATTGTGCGCTTGGTTGGCCAGGGCTAAATCTGGAGAAGAAACCCTGGAATTGTGGGCTGCTGGCTCAGCAGCGGCTGAACGTGCAGAGAGATGTGTTTTTCTTAGGAAATATCTGTGGACTTAATAGAGGGCGCGGGGAACGGCGACCAGACGAGAGGCCGCTCAGATCTGTGCAGGAACACGCACAAAAATTAAAATCTTTGAAATTTCTTGTTTGGGTTTCCACACACTGAACAAACATCAAAACATCTTTTACAAAAACGACAAAAGGGCAAACAGTGTTCTTCCTTTCTGCTGGTGTAGACACACACACACACACACACACACACACACACACACACACACATGCACACACACATGCACACACACATGCACACACACACACACACACACACACACACACACACAAACACACACACACACACACACACCTATACACACACACACACACACACACACCAGGTTTCTATATACTTGCACTTGCACGTGTGTTTTCTGGAGAGGATTGTTATTGATAGCTACCGTATCTTAAACAAAAATCTAAACAGCTTTCCTTAGTTAGTTTCAAGTGATTCTACAACACTGCTCCTCCATTGCAGTTCCATTACTGATAGTGGATGATTTGGTACAGCAGTAGTTGTATATTGCATTAACTTCAGCAAAGATGAAGGTTGTCATCATACAAGCAACCCCAGGCCAAATGAAAGAGCTCAGAACATTGGCTCACATAATATGGTAACCCCAATGTGAAATTTCATAGTTTTCAATGCCTGGAAAAGTTACCACCACAAACTACAGCAGAAGCCATTGAGGTACCCATGCCAAATACCAGTCCGGAGCTCCAGTGCTATAAAGTAATGCAATGATTTTGCCCAGAGGTTTGATTTCATTCATCTTATTTGACCCAGCAGGCAGACCGGCAGACCGGCAGACAGGCAGACAGGCAGACAGGCAGACAGGCAGACAGGCAGACACGCAGACACGCAGACAGGCATCTAGTTATACATTCCACCAAGAATCCTGCATGCACTTACCCTACTAATTCAACTGGCAATTTTTTTTAGTTTTGACTCGGCTGTGAATAATATAAAGTCTGTAGACGCATAATACAATAGTGGTGTTTTTGTAGTCAGTATATGGCATATCATGGCAGGCATGTTATGGCAGCTCACAGACTAAATGTATGAAATCTAAGAAAAGTATCTTGTGGTCATTAAAACTTTTCTTTGCATTCAAAATGGTTTCAGAATGATAATATTTATGTAGAAGTTCATGAAATTCAATTTTGCCGCACATTTCTTGTTTATTTTAATAAATTAAAGATCGTTTTATAATAAGATATCATTCCCTATTATTCCTTATTTTGTTTTCTGAACAATATCCTTTCTTTATTTAATCCAATAAATTCTCGGATCAACAGGGATAAATCTGGGTTGGCCCAAAGTTAACACATAGCAATTCGAAGGGAATTAAGCAGCAGAATTTCAAAGGAAGTCAGGAAACATGCAATGAACTGCCCCCACCCTAAAAATAGTGAGACGGCAATTAATACTTGCTGAGCGAATGCTGTGTGGCCTGAGAAAATGAACACATGCTGCAATCTGCAGGCCTTGGCAGGACTGCTCCCTGCCTCCACACATTCATGACCTGTCCAGGGAAGGAAAAGGAGAGAGGGAGGGAGGGAGGGAGAGAGGAAGAGAGAAAGAGAGAGGATGAGGGTAAGAGGAAGAAAAAAAATCCTTGTAATGCCCAGTGAGAATCTCCAGATTCCGTCACGGTGACCACACAGGGATTTGGGGATTTTATCTAGATTACTACGTTTCAAACTTCATCTTGTGGTGGGAAAAAAACATAAATCAGAAGTGAGAAACAGCTCACTTTGGAAGGGAAAAACACGACGACAAAAAAACACAAACCTCTGAGGCGCTCATTCATATCATTGCTTGCCACCCTGAGAGACACACTGGCAGGTTGCTCTCTGGGCTAACACTAAAGAGTGCTCCAATATGGAGAAGCCATTTTGCATGTCATATGAGTACTTCTGCTGTATATGTGGCTTCACCTGAAAAGTGAAAAGCTCAAAGAAAAGAGCACATGCTTGGTAAAGAAAAACTAAATCTACACTTCAGACTGTGCCAGAAACATGGTCTTACAATCGGAGTTGTTAGGGAGGGCCCAGCAGGTGAATGAGTCATCCACTAGAGCTTCCTCTGCTCAAACAATTCAGGAACAAAGTAAATAGGAAACATCCACTAAAAAACCAAGAGAGGACTTTGCCGTCTTTCTTTCTCTCTCTCTCTCTCTCTCTCTCTCTCTTCTTTTTTTTAGTCTCTCCTTGCAGTCGGGCTGTCACAGGAAGAGATAGGAAGCCCAGGAACACTCTTGATCGATGTCGTGTTCACAGAACGGGAAGCAACAACATGCTCGGGTGCAGAGGGGCCGGTGCTATTTTTGCGCGGCTGGACGGAAACGGGACGCGGTACCCCCACCCCCCACCCTCACAGCTCCCCCCCACCCCAACCCGAAGAGGATGCAGATAGGTCCCGGTGAGCGTTTTGGGCTGTGTAGCCACGCACAGTGTTTTGTAGACATCTGTTGGCATGAGAGGGGAGAAACAAAACAGAGACGTTCACACTCACTCCCACTTCCACATGCACGGATACTCAAGAACACACACACACACACACACACACACACACACATACACAGAGGCACACACCCACCCACACACTCACACACAGATGACAACAGCAACAAGAGAAGAGAGGGCAGTAGGTTGAGTAGAAACCGATAAAGAGACAACAATGCTTCCATTAGGGAAATGATGTCCCCCTCCCCACATATACTCTCACACACACACACACACACACACACACACACACACACACACACACACACACACACACACACACACACACACACACACACACACACACACACACACACACACACACACACACACACACACACACACACACAACACACACACACACACACACACACACATACACACACATACACTCATAGAGGGAGGTCAGGGAGAAGTAGCCTGCATCAGCCAAACCAGAAGTCTGCACTAAAGCCCCGATATTTGAGTGCATGTTGTTTTTCCTGATTTAATATTAAAATAAGACTCGAAACAAAAAGAGTCAAAATCCCTGTTTCCTTACCAAATATGTGTTTGTTCAGAAACAGGAGAACTCGACAAACATGACTAGACTCTTGTTTTCCCTCATAATTGGAAATAGATCATATTCATACCCAAAGGTTCCCTTTTCGATGTAGGTGGCATGTACGTCTCACCAGGAGGAGGTAAATCTCCAGCCGAAATCCGCCATACAGACCTCTCTAAAAATACTTTTGCCCGGCGCTTGAGTTAGAGGGCTGTCCGTGTGGTCTCACCTTAAACCACTTTGAGTTAATATCACAGCTGGACGTTGGTGGGCTGCATGGTACGTTGGAAAAGAGGGAAGGAGAGAAAGAGTGAGAGAGAGTGAGAGAAGGAGAATGAAAGAGGGAGATTTCGACTAATAAAAAGTGGAAATCAAAGTGACTCCAATTCTGTCTGGCCGAATCTCACCCCCTCCTCCCTCCTTTAACGTTGGGATCGGTTTCAACAACAATAGCACACGTGTGCTTTGCAATGGAAGTGTGTGGATGAAGTTACATGAAAGCTTATTGAACATCTATGAAGAAGGGAGTATTTTTCTGAAGTACCACCCCTACCCGGAGTCTCCCAGCAGCCTCTTTATTTTCCTACTCTGTCATAAGTGGTGGCTGACCACAATGTTTTGATGGGGTGGTTGGTGGCCCATCCTATTCCCACATTTTGTAGACCATGGCGAGGAAGGCGCTTGTTCAACATGTTTCCTTTTATACTGCCCCACCTCTCTCGTACCTCCCAAGTGTTGAGTGCTTTCAACACGGATGACATCACCTGATTTAGTTGACTGCTCTGCCCATGGCTACCATGCTGAACAGTCCTCCTGCAACCCCCCCCCACACACACACCTCTCTAAAAGAAAAAAATTCAAACTGTCTGGTCTTTAATGCAACTTTAATCTGAAGTGTGTGGTATGCCCTAACATCAAAGATGGGGGAAGAGGGAAGAGGGTACTCAATTAAAGAGGATTCTGCTTTACAGGGTAGTCTTCTTTGGGTGCCAATTGGAATCCAGTTGTATATTTGCCAGTTGCAAGTATTGCAAGTTCAAGACATTAAATTGTGACCTCTGTTCTAAAAAGGAATTCAGTTCAATATACAAACATTACGGGTTGCATTATTTGTGAATACAAATCGCTGAAACATGTCTTGCCTATGAGAAAATCCTCGGCCCAGCGAAGATCCTTTAGGTGTCCGCGGAAGGCATTCCAGTTAATCAAAAAGTTCATTCGGCGTAGCACAACAATTGACTTCTATGAAACTTTTTAAGTACACAGAATATCAGCGAATCAGGAGCCGAACAAACCATCAATAGCTCCATCTTGTTCTTGAATAGAAAGATGTGCTTTTAAATCTATTATTCGGCTGTCCATGATGAAAAGATGGGGAGTTGGGGAGATGGGAGGTGGTGGTGGAGGTTGTCGGTTGGTGAGGTTTCTGATTGGTTTTGTCGCCAGAGCGACCCAGAGATTAAATAGACGCGACTCCGGGTGCAATCCGTCACTGTGGTTATTGCGGCGTTGCTCACAATGAGGGCGACCTTCAGAGCAATCAGAATGGATCTGTTTGAGAGGGGGCAGCCCACATCACACCTGAGCACTGGAACAACACAACATGGAGCAAAGGCCACACACACACACACACACACACACACACACACGCACACACACACACACACACGCACACACACACACACACACACACACACACACACACACACACACACACACACACACACACACACACACACACACACACACACATACATGTTTTTAGACACAGACATATATACAACCTATACAAACATTCATATACACTTATATGAGGTATTGAATGAATATACATTTATAGGCACACCATCTCTTTCTCTCTCACACAGACACACACACACACACACACACACACACACACACACACACACACACACACACACACACACACACACACACACACACACACACACACACAGACACTCACAAACAAAAATCACTCACTTACATAATTATATAACAAACACGGTTAACACACAAAGGCAAAAAGACACAGTAAGTCCAAATACAGACCTACAGACTTTGGGTCTCAGGAAATCCCTGAGGTAACCGTTAAATATGTTTCATTCAATGATTCAATTCAATTCAATTCAATTCAATTTTATTCAATTTTATTTATGTAGCGCCAATAACCATTGAAATTTGTGTCTAGGCGCTTTACAGAGCCCAGAGCCTCAACCCCCTAGAACAAGTACTAACACCTGATAATACAATCAAATTGATCCGCTACATGTAGTGCTACAGGTAGGCCTGTGGCTTTGCAGCCAAACCACAGCAGTAAGAGGATAGAGAGAGAGAGCAATCCTATTTATTACAGCGGTGAGAGCCCTGACCTCTGCTCCAGCACGGACAACCAGGCTTTATTTGGGACAAGGGGAAGTCAATTAATTCATAAATACTTTAGCACGCTTACTGTAAGAGAGAGGGGAGATGGGTATCGATTGGTCCCAGGAATACAGTGGATGGAGGAGAAGTCCCAGGTGATGGAATTGATGGGAGTCTTTACAAGCAGAGTATTCTATGTTTTTGATTGTCAATATTTTATGTGATTCAATTCCATTCTATTTTATATTTAACATTTTAACAATGGGTGACATAACAAATGCTCTTTGAAAAAAAAAAAAACATTCATGAGTAATGTAAATTTAGATAAATGCAAATATATAGCTGAATATATATCTATTTAAATATACAAATACAGTATGTTTAATACTACTCTTGCATAAATATATTCCTACATAATAATAATACTGTCAATCAATCAACAAATATTAACAAATGAATTTGCTATTAATAATTGATATTTAAATGTGAAATCAAAATCAAATACTATTGTTTACTATCATCTTTTTGGACACAGATAATCTCCCAATAAAACATCCATCAATATTGACAGTCAGCTTGTAAGCTATATTTGCTATAGGCCTATGTGTAGCATGTAAAGTATGAGAGGACTTTTATTTTGAAATGGGGATGGAGATGAAGACGTGGAGAAGCAGAGAAGAAGAGAGATGGACTTTTTGGAGGGTGCTAGCGACTAGGTCAGCCGTCCAGTAGTTAGAACGTGGTGTGCAGCCCGTTGGGTTAGGTGTAAGTTGAAGTGCTCAATAACCTTGCAAGCTTGTGAATTCAACTAAGCCCTGTGTAAGGTGCTTAGGCCCCCAGATATTTTAACTACTACATATGCACTAACAGAAATAATAACAAAAGTATTTTTTTTTTAATGCGTTAAACATTTGAAATTAGTCACAAGCATTAACATGTTGATTTGGCAGCACCGTGATATTACAATATTACAAATACAAGAGCTATTGTCTTTTATTCACAGGGATGATATGTAGACCTATCGAGACCTTTGTGCCCTTGTGAAGGGTATCTGTGGCAGAATGTGGCGAAGCAGCAGAAAGCAGGTGACCTCATTTTTGCACTGCTTAGATGGGCAGCCCTACAGTGACCTGTGTGCACCTCTTCTGTTTTAAAAGGTCAGCACTTCAGAGAAGTAATTTCCAGCGCTGCGCCAAAAATACTGTCCTTGTGTGGCCCACTCGTGTAAAACCTTGTGCTACGTTCAACCACAAGAAAATACTGGGTATCTGAATTTTGCTGAACTTAAGACACGTGGAGAATTATATGAATTATAAAATCATATTCAAATAGTAAAATGGCATTCCTTTTTAGCAGTTACGATATTATTATCACATATATATGTGCTACTTCAATAAAAACTTTTTTTGGCATCGTATGTATTCTGACACATTAATTCAGCCCATTTATACCTTGTTATTTTGCCTATTATTATTTCTTCCTACTGGATACTCCAGAGTAAAGAGTCTGCATGGGAACACAGGTTTCCTCAATGTGGGCCAGACACAGCAAGCAGCCACTGCTCCACTGACTTACGACTGGCTAAGATGTGGACCTCTGTAGAAGAAGGGCTGCATCTCTTTAATGGCCAAATGTAATTACACGTATCACTCTCTAGTGAGGTAAAAAGGGGAGAAAAAATTGAAGAGAGGGGAAAAATTTGGTCAAGGAGATATGATGATCTCAGGGATATTTTAGGCTGAGGTGTCTGTGAATGTGCGTATTAGTGTGTGTGTGTGTGTGTGTGTGTGAGTGTGTATGTGTGTGTGTGTGTGTGTGTGTGTGCATGAGGGGATTGAAGCTGAGGTTGCAGGTAGTTTCTGGGAGGTGTATCCTCTGCTTCTCTTGTAAATGGAAGTTTAGGTTGGGTTCTAGCCAAAGGCAGAACTAGAAGGCAAATGTATAGGGCAAATGTGTTTGTGTATGTACATGCATGCATGTATGTAAGGAAGTTGTTGTGTGTGCGTACGTGTATGTGTGTTATGGGGAGTGTCACTGCAGTTCAGGGCCTCTGGAGTAATCAGTCTGTCAATAGGCGTTTTTCCACGGCAAGAACTAGTGAGACGTTTTAGGGCAGCCCACCCCTTGTGCATGTTCCAACTGCCCCGTAGGACCTCTTTCAGGCCCGTTAACTCTGGGGTAGGCACTTTTGTGCGGCCCTGAAACTGCTGGGTGATGGTTGCAGTGATGGTGGACGCTTATTGGTTAAATGCAAAGCAAGTGGAAGAAAACGATAAGCGCCATTTTTAAAACCAGAAAGAATTGTTTTTTTTTACAAGACGTTACACAGTGAATAGAGTAAGGGAATTATAACTCACAGGGTTGACATGTTGAGGTTGTTGTCACTGACTGAACACATCAGCTGAAATATAAGCTTTAATTAATCAACAGTGGTGCTGGTATCTTCATATATTAAGTAATTATAGCTGCCATGAAGCCATTTAATCGAGTGTTAGGAACTTTACTTGATTTAATTTACTTGGGTTAATCCTAACGTTATCTAGAAATTAGCTGGTTTAGCCGTTAAATGTTGGCCCTGCTGCTGGATAAATATATTGCTATTTTGTAGTCAAGTCACATTTATTTATCTAACACATTGAGGAGTTGGTCCAAAGTGCTTTCCAGTTGAGGTTAATACAATACAAATAAACAAGAATAGAAGAAAATAATAAGAGATTAAAAGGAATAAAGAACTAAAAATATATAGGAAATATAAAAGCAATACAAGTGAAAGAATAAAAAGAGAGAGATAGATGAGCAAAAGCTAAAACTAATATACCGGTATAACTAAAAAAGAAAATGGTTAAGACAAAAAAGATGAACATAAGCAAACTAAATCTAAAAGTGATAAAACCATAGATCCATAAAACCATAAATATGGATAAACGGACAGAATAAAACCAACAAAACAATAAAAACAATAAAAGAACAACAAATGAAAAGTGAACTTCACCAAAAAAAAACTCAGACTAACTGAAAGCACAAATGAAAGCCTGATCTCAAACACGGCTATGTGCGGCTATGTAGGGAAAGTCAGTGTATAAGAATGACACGGCTATGTATGGCTATGTAGGGAAAGTCAGTGTATAAGTGTTCCAATCTTTTTTTATAAGTGTTCAAGCAGGCAGCAGATCTAACATAAAATGGGAGACTATTCAATAATATGGGACCAATGACAGTAAAAAACCTTAAAGCTCTTGATGGAGTGTATGGGGTCAGGAGATTAGAAATATAAACTGGAGCTAGTCCATTCACCGCCTTAACAACAAACAATAAAATCTTAAAATCAACCTTGAACCTTACTGGGAGCCAATATAGTTCTGCTAAAACTCGTATAATGTGGTCGAACTGATGCTTGAGTCAAAAATATTCTTGACTACAGGCTTGGTTTGGTATAAGTGGACCAGGCCCACTACACATGTCAGGGAGATAACAAATAATAACCTCTGTCTTATGTTCATTTGGCCTGAAAAAGTTGTTACCCATCCAGAATGTAATATCTTCAAGGCAGTCAAAAAGAAGTTGTAAATTGGATTGACCAGAATTAAGAGGAAAATACATTTGAGTATCATCAGCATAGCAGACAACCCCATGCTTTCTGAATATGTGGCCAAGAGGCAATAAATAAAGAGAAAACAGAAGGGGGCCAAGTATTGAACCTTGTGTGACTCCACATGAGAGAAGTGCTCAGAATTGACGTTGTGATCGAAGAACAAAGGGTACGTTAAAGTCCAGTTGTTCCTGCATCGCGGTGGTAAACCGAAAGACAAAATAGACAGAGCAGTGGGCTGTTCCTGTAAACATTTGAGCCACTTGAAAGTCCCACGAGTTCCTGCAGTGGAAAGGTGCCTAATGAGGGAGGGGAGAAGCTAATTCTCAACCCCCTCACACACACTCCACCCCACCCTCTTGCTCCTAAGACGGATGCTTTGGGTAATAAGCCCAATCAATACACTCCCTTGCCCGCCTTTGCTCCCCTGCCATTATTAGCTATTTGTCATCAGGCATCCCCCTGCTTATCAGACATCACCATCTTGTTTACATGGCGTGTGTGGTCTCCCCCTTGAGTCCACGGCGCTGTCAGGATTACCCAGGAGGTTACTGCTGATCCAATCTGTTCGCCTCCACCACCACCACTCCACACCCCAAACATACTCCCTCACACAAATTTCCAGCCCTCATCACGAGTTGATGAATGAATATATCAACGCAGTGACAGCACCCGTATGCACACTTACGCTAGGATCCATACTGAGAAAATTAATCAAGCCACAAGCATCCAATGACAGGATCAGCACAAAACAAAACTTGTGTGTGTGTGTGTGTGTGTGTGTGTGTGTGTGTGTGTGTGTGTGTGTGTGTGTGTGTGTGTGTGTGTGTGTGTGTGTGTGAATGTGTGTGTGTGTGAAAGAGAGCGAGCAAGAGAGAGCAAGACAGAGGGAGAGAGACAGAAGAAGGGTGGGACGCAACAACTCACAAGCCTTCATTTTTTGTCTGTTTGATTTCTCCAGAGCCCAAGAAGCAACTGGCACCTTCTTCTAATTAATTGTCTGGGAAGGCAAAGTGGGAATTTTTCCGTCAGAATGTACAAGCATTGATTGTTGTCCTCATTGATTGTTATCCTCCGCCCTTTTCCTTCGACAAATTTGTGTCTGTAACCCAAACCTATCATTTTTCTGTACGTTTATGCATGACAGTGCGTCCAGGTCCTTCAGTCTCGAAATGACCATGTTTAGGGAAAGACACTGTGTATAAGAAGAGTTCATCTGTTTCTCAAGATGTTAGAAAACACAGGCCCTGATAACACTGGAGGCAGCCTGAAACAGTGAGAAGAATACAGAGGTTTTTGGTCTATTGCATCAATCCAAAGTGGATTCTTGATTCACAAATCAGTCTACCATTGACAGCTTGTTGCATTGTATCTCCGCGGTGTAACCCTGTAGAGATTCTGCCGCTTTCCACCTGAATTTCCATCAATCAGGAGTCAGTCATTCAGAGATTTCTCCCCTTCTTTCCCCTCCGTTAAAAGACCACTGTGAAACTAATCTGTTTGTGTTGAGAGGAGAGTAAAGTATGCATCATCCAGCAGTGTAGACCAGAGGACGAGAGGATTAACACAGTATCTGACAGGGAGTCAGTCTGCTTCCTCAGTAACTGACAGGTGGGTTAACAGGTGAAAGAGCTCCTCTACTTTGATTTCCTTCCACAAGGCACAGGAGGCGGAGAGGGTCTGGGACTGTGTGCGCACATGTTATTTTGTTTTTGTGTGTGTGTGTGTGTGTGTGTGTGTGTGTGTGTGTGTGTGTGTGTGTGTGTGTGTGTGTGTGTGTGTGTGTGTGTGTGTGTGTTCGTATGTGTGAGAGAGAGTGAGTGAGTGAGTGAGTGTAAACATGTTTATGATTGTCTGGGTGTGAATATACCAATGTGAGCGTGCAAAGTGTATTTACTGTTATTGGTCTGTGTTATCAGTGTATCATGTAAGTTACATGTATGCGTGGTGAATCCTCTGCATGCCTGTGCACATGGGGGAATTTAATGGGCCTGAAGGCGCTTAATGTCTCTTAATCACTGACTGAATCTGCAGCCTACAAACACAGGCAGCGATCAGGCCGCACTCCTGTGTTACCCTGACTGTCCAGCTCCAGATGATCTGCCAGCGTTTGATGGATGAATAATCTATCACTCTTTGTCCCTGGATAATAATGGTTAATGAACCCTCCCCTGCAAGTTACAAAGAAGGCCAAAAGAGAGAGAGAGAGAGAGAGAGAGAGAGAGAGATCAAGGGACAGGGAAAGGGAAATATGGTACTGTGGGGAGGTCTATAGTTAGCTTGGCAAAGTTCAGTGTCCACATGGCGGTTTATGTGATGAATTATAAGTGAAGGATTACAGTGATCATGGCTCTGGCCACAAAATGGATGAAAAAGAGGATGACTTCTGATTGTAGGTACATTTGTTTTATTATCTATATTACTCATTATCACATTTTATATTCACAGTCCAGTATTTCTGCTGAGGCAGTACAAGTTCTCTGAACTGTGCCATCATTTTAAGTGGTAAACATCTTGTTTGATAAAAAAGACAAAGGAGAGTTCCTCCGGAAGCCAATATATTGTTGAGGATTGGGGAAGACAAAAATATTGTGGAGTAGAGGGGAAAAAAGCTCACCTTCCTTTGAAAATCCCAACGATGAAAATATGTAATATAAATAAAGGACAGCCTTTGAAAATAAAAGCCTTCCTTCCTGGACCTGTCATCCAGAGGGAAAAGCACACTCCAGCCTCCTCTTAAATTCCTGAAGACCGCTCTGTCATCATGCTTCCAACTGCTCCGCTCAAACACGCTATTGCCACCCCTTTCCCCACAAACACCCCCCACCCGGGGACCGGTAAAATACCCCCCCGACATACACACCCCCCCAACAGCTCTTTTGATCTGCAGAGGCCAGCCAGGCATCCCCCCATTTGCCCACTGGTTTAGGGCACTCCGATGTCTAATTAGACAAATAGTTTTCATTTCCCAAGGAACAAGTGCAGACTCCCTTGATAGGGATGCTCAGTTTGGATTCCCTTGATGGTCCATGATCCAGTTCAAATCTGGCCAGATTATTTACAGGATGAAAAAAATGTTTTATTTATTTTAGGGCTGTCAAAGTTAACGCGTTAATCTATGAGATTATTGTGGCCGAGATGAATGCGATAAAATATTTTAATGCAGTAAACGCAACTTTGTTTACTTCCGGTGTGCGTTGACCCCTGACACGAAACCGCCGCGTGCCTGCAGTCAGTTAGATAGGAGAGACCGAGACGGTAGTTGAAGATGGAGAGATCTGAGGGATTGTTAGGCGGAAAGTTTATGTTTAAGAGGCAAAATGACGGACCAATCGACAAAACTAAATTTGTATGTAGCATTTGTCAAGCTGAATTTAGCTATTACAGAAGCAGCTCGTCTTTAAGTTATCACCTTAATGCAAAGCACCCGACAGAAAGCAGTCCCAGGTTAGATGGTCGGCAACCCACATTCCGCGACTTCTCTAGGAAAATAACTAGACCAGTCCGTGAAAAGGTTACCAACACTGTAGCACTGTCAACATAGTTGAAGACGGTGGGCTGACTGAAGTGATTCGAGTTGCTTCAGGGGAAAATTCTTACGATTTATCGTCGAGGGGCACCATTGTGTCTCGCATACATTTCTTGTATGACGGCGAGAGAGCACGAAAAAAATACAATTAAACAACAGTGTCTAAAATACATGCTGTCTGAAGTGATTACTCGTTAATTTATAAGATTTAGTCTTTAGAAGAAAAACAAACTTTTAATCGCGATTAATCTAGATTTCAAAATGTGAGATACATTTTTTTTTATCTATTGACAGCCCTAATTTATTTGTTTAATTTCTGCTTTGCCACCCTTCTGCGATTTTAATGCATTCTTAGCTCTGTGTATGAGAACAAGTAGCGTTGGCATGTTTGGCATAACTGGCCATGAGTGAGCTGTAGTGATGAGCTTTACAAGGGAGCTCAGCCATTTAAGAGAACCAGAACTTTCCGTTTATAAGCTATAAAAAAGCCCCTCCAAGTTTTCCACTGATGCAGGAGTGAAAGGAAGGGAAAAAATGGCAAAGATATGGCTGCAATCGTACATAAAAGTGCAGCTTGGACACTCTTTAAATGGATGACCAAAATGACCCTTGGAGACTCCGTAGCCGTAATGACATCTCCTTTGCTTGGCACGGGCTCGCCCCAATTCCAGGGCCATTTCACTGAAACTATGGATTATTTCCCCTCTAGTTCCTGCAGATCAGCTGCTGAGCTGGTGCAGTGTGCGGGTCAAGGGAACATGCTGTGGTCACCCAGGGCCAGGCTCGTAGGTGAACCCTGGCCCTCTAGATTAATGGGCACCCTCTCTCACTGGTTCCTCTGACAAACCAGCACCATCCATTTCAGCATTTTATTCTCTCCTACCAGCTGCGTATGGTTGAGATAGCCAGACGACCTCCAGATTTAAAAGTGGGAAAATCACTGACCTGGGACAAGGGGACAAATGTGTGCATTTTTCTCATAGGTTGAAATATGTGTGAGTAGTTTAGTTTCTGCGTGGCGTTTATTAAGTTAATTAATTGCCCTTTTGAGACGTGAACGAACTTGACTGATATCTTAATGTCTTGTCACCTGCAGTGCCTGATTATTTAATTAAGTAATTAAGGAGTGCCTCAGAGGACAAACAGTAATTACAAAAGCAGGGTTGGTTGGAAGAGCAGAATCTTCAGGTTGCAGTTACACTCGATACACTTAATGCACTTCATGAACTCAATGCACATGGTTATAGCAAAAGCATATTTGACTCACAATGACACACAAATACTAGGGCGTATTTATCTCATACTTGCATGAAAATGTTACATTTCAAGTTTAAAAAGAAACTCATTCAACATCATCTGCTACACTTTTTGTGAGGAGACACTGCAGTGACTCGAAAGCTTTTATAGTTTCCTGCTTTAAAAAAAATACTACATCAGAACAATGTATTGTCTCTGTCAGGCAAAAAAGCAGAGGAAGTGACTGGTAATCAAGTGAAAGAGAAAGAAAAAGGTTCGTGAGAAACAGGCGTAAATAATGGTCAGGAAACGAAGATCAAAGTGGGCTGAGCGGGCCCGTTTGTTTTCATACGCACAGGTCCAGTCGCTTTAAAACACGCAAGAGGCTTCAGACAGCTGGGGCTTGGGGAAGTGTTGAGAGTGGTTAGGTCCCATCCTCAGGATCCCGTGGCTGCCATCAGCCTGTACGGCCAGCTAGGGAGGTGCACCAGGAGAGGGGAGGGAGGTGGGCATTACGTCGTGTTTGGCAGGAAAAGGGGGGTGGAGGGGAGACCAGGCCGTTCAGTGGGAGTTCTAAGAGGGACAGAGAAGAAAGGGACTGTGTGTCTCGCCCCCGAGGAATGTATGTTTTTGTGGCAACTCTGGGTTCTGTTGTTGTCCCGCTGTAAAAATGGAGGGCACTTGGGGTCAGACTGTTGAAAGCGTTTGTAGAATTATTCATCTTATGTGTCCTGTTCAGAAAATAGGACTTGACCGGCCACCGCCACAGAAAACACACAGAATTATGCAACTGATCACAAAAGAGAGATGGTACTCTTTTGTATTCCTTTCTTGATCACAGCACAGATATTGTGTGCCAAACCTAATTCTAAAATTAAAACATTTAGTTTTATTGGTATCATTTTAGTATGAAATGTCACTATTCTATCACTGATCACTGATGTTTAGAAGTTCATTTTGATGGCTTTCCAGTCACAGCCAATGGTGAAAAAAATATTTGTATAGGCCCAGCCCCTGCAGTCGAACAGAAGCAGTTAATGGCAGACAGTGACAGCGGTTTCTTTTGTGACGGCAGTCTTAAAATTATGTTACATAATGTCTCTCTGGCGAGCCCTGATATCAGCTAACAGAGTTAATGGGAAGAATTTGATGTAGTCATCATCTCTGTAAAAGAGAAAAAAACAAAGAAGGGGAAAAAACAAGCGAACAGGTTACACCTCTTCATTTAGTCCATCCCCTCCCGTGGCGACTCCTGTGTTTCACACTCTCCATTAGGTTTCATTCATCACTAATATAATGGCGCTGGTCGGCTGAGGCCTTGCACGCTTCAGTAGTCTTTCCCACTCATTAAACATGACTCCCTTATTAAGGAAGTCAAAGCTTATACATCTCTCTCTCTCTCTGTTTTCTCTATATCTCACTTTGTCTCTCTCTCACTTACCTTTTCCCCGCTAGTTAAGGCAATACGAGAACAACTTCAAATGATTTAGATGGGGCAGTGGCAATCCTTCTATTGGTATGCAAAGATAATGTGGCAGAGTCCAGCAGCGTTAGCATTTAGCGCTCGGCCTGGTGCATGCCTGACCTCTGATCAATACACGTTTTGGCCCCACTTCACCCCTGCAGCCCACTCTTTTAATAGTGTTTTCATATTCAACAAATACATTTTACTTGAATGGACAAGGTGGGTCAGTGGGACCTTGATCCCATCAATTGGAAGGATTAGAAAAAACGTCCCATTTGCCTCGACATCTCACCAACTTGCTTTCAGATTTGTCGGTCAGCACCGCTGACCCCTGCTTTAGAAGTTCATAATGTCTCTCCGGGGGTCAATCCATTAGGACTAATGGCTGCAACACATAGGTTTTAGAATCAGGGTTAGAATCTACATGAATTACTTTGCCATCCGTCTTGACAGTGTTATACAAAAATGTACATACCCATCTTGAGTGAGATGAAACTACCGCCCAATGCGTTGAACCACTTTGATACAAATTGCCACCAAATCCAATTACCAAGGAAACTGGATTGTGTGTAAGCAATGCATGCTAGATTGTGTAGTTTAGGATTTACAGTGACCTCCAGAATTATTGCCATCCTTACTGAAGATGATTGAAAAGGCTTATAAAAAAAATTCACTTTATCGGTTATTAATCTCAGCAAAAAAACGAGTACAGAATATAATAGAACAAAATATTTACATGAGGTAAATTTGGTATGAGAACAAAGCAACCATTAGTGAAAAATACGTTTTTAAAACAAAATATGACACAATTAGGAAGACACTAATGCTACGTCATTCATTCATTACTCCCGACCAATTGCCGGCCTAAACCTGTCTTTAAAAATGACATTTTGATGATCCCCCTCTCTCTCCCCCCCCCCCCCACCAGTTTGGTCCCTGTCCTTGTTGTCCACAGGGTAGGTTCCGCCCATCGATCCAGCAGGATATGTGAGGGTCTCTTTCAAATCTTGCTGATTGTTATCTTTCAATTTGTTAAATCCCATTGAGAATTGAAATTGTTGAGTCTCTCTGGTATAAATGTAAATGAAGCATGATCCCATGCATTTTTCACAAATTTTAAGTTGGACTGATAAGGAAATTTTAAGCAGTCATCAATGATTTCCTGTTTTCTTGGTGTATAAAAATGAGCTGACACAGGGCCCAAATCCCTTAATGGCCCATCCATCACCATGGGAGCGATTTGAGAGCATTCCATCGCAATAAGGCAAAAGCGCGTTGACTTGCACAAGTTAGAGAGAGGACACAAGACGATAGCTGCTCAACTTGAAATGCCTATATCAACATTGAGGGCAACCATTAAGAAGTTTAAGAAATTCCGAACTATCACGAACCAGCCTGGAAGAGGACGCAAGGCTATTTTGTCAGCAGCCACAGTGAGTAGCATCTTGGGGTCACTTTGTCTCCAAATCCACCATAAGATGTAACCCCTATGTTAAAAAACGGTTTGGAAGGTAGGCCAGAAAGAAGCCTTCCCTATCTTTTCGTCACAAGCAAAAACACATGGAGTTTTCCAGACGCCACTGGAACTTTAACTGAGACTTTAACTGTGGTCAGATGGGACAAAAATGTAGCTCTATGACTCCAAATGCTCAAGGTGAGTTTGGCATAGAAATAAAAGATGAAAGTGTTACATATGCTAGAGAATCTGTGATAGAGGATCCTATGGTAGAGGATCTGTGAGGCTATAGGGCTGTTTCTCCTCCAAAGGCCCAAGATCTGGAGAGATTCTGCATTGAGAAACAGTCGAAAATCCCTTCTTCTGTGTTCAAGTCATATACGACAATACAAAAGAAGACTCAGCGTTGTTCTGTTGGCAGAAGGGGATGCCAACAATTATGACACACATGTTTTTGGGGAATTTTGTAATCACCTTGTGTCTTTACTTATGTACGTAATGAGCTCATATGGAATTTATATATTTTCTTTATTTGGTGAGAAAAGACAGCGTTTGATAAACAGTAAGGGTCATTTTCATCAGCCTTTTTCACTCATATTGAATACGGTTGCCAATAATACTGGAGGGCACTGTACATGTCCTAAATATTGGTTGTCAGCAGGCAGTTAGTTCAGGAAAGTGATGGAAAACAAGACTGTCCAAGGCATTAACCCAGATTACTGGTTGTTGGGCGGAAAAAGAAAAAAAAAAAACAGAATAATTTCCTCAAAGATGTTAAGATAATTTAGCCAGAGAGGTCATGGGATGTGCTGTTCAAAGCGCCACAGTGTAAATCAGTCTCCATGCTGAAATTCCAGTTCCTGTCTTTTCTTTATTTGTTTGCTGGGTTTCGTTACTCTGAAGCACATCCTCCATCCCCATTGCCCACCGCTGTACCTCCAACCAGGCCTGAATTCTTCACAGGCATCCTGCAGTTTAATAGTGGAGTCTGAACATCCACAGATCGGGAATAAAAGTGAGCATAGTTCTCTGTCAAATGCATCACACAAGTGAAGTAGAAGCCTGTCTGGCCCAAAGATCCCTTCAGAATCATCTTTCTGCTTTGAATCTATTAGTTCCACACGAAGTTTGAGGATACAGTCTTATATCAAAGTGCATATGAAAGACAATTGAGTTGTTCTACTCTGCAGAGTGCATTCTTGTCCAAAAGGATCCGTTTTCCTTAATCTTGAGGGGACCCTGCATTAGGGAAGGGCCAAGAAGAAAGAACCTTCTTTTCTTCAGAACAGGGGGAGCTCACTCAACAAGCGCCAAGTGGTGCATCCATGAGCTGCTTTCTTCTTCTGGATAAAACGATGGACTCATCAAAGATTGCTGTCCACCCTCTTCCTCCTGCCATACAAAAAAGAGAGTGAGAGAAAGAGAGGTGGAGAGAAATAGAAGGAACAGCCGGCTGAGGAGACTTCCTCTGATGAAAGGGTCAGTGGCACCTGTAAATCTATGGGTACTGCGAGCAGCTGGAGGGACTTGTGCAGCTCAGCGCTGGGGAACCCTAAACTACCCCCTTCCACTCCTACATCACCCACCCCCTCCCCAAAACACAAACGAGTTCCTGCTCAGACAGACAGAGAGATAAATACACGTGCACGCACACACACACACACACACACACACACACACACACACACACACACACACACACACACACACACACACACACACACACACACACAGCAGTAGTAGTTATACATTCAGATGTATGTTTAAGAGGTGTTTATATTGACCCGTACTACTTGACATAAGGCCATTTAAAAAATGTTAATGCTCATATTGACAGCTCTAAAATGTCATTATTGGAGTATAAGGATTTAAGCATGAAGAAGCACATATTTCCTATTTTAGAACATTACTGGTGAGAGGCTGGTGAGATCATTTCTATCATAATGAATATTACTGTGCAACAAAAAGCCTTATACTCCAGCATTATAATGTTTCATGTGTGTTATTCTGGACAAGTAGTATATCATTTTGAATACCTAAAAAATCTTTGAAATTGTGTTAATTCAGTGTCAATAATGACATTGGACTTGCAGACATGGTTATCAGAATGTGTTTTTTGAACAGCTTAACTTCTATTTTTTGTTTGAAAACAAAACATGTAACCATAAACATATCACATTAAACATATTAAAAATAAATATAAACTTAACTGTAGTGATAAGAACACATAATCAATAATCTCTGATCCATTAAAATATATATATATTTGGCCCTGTTTACTCAACCTTCAAATAACCCTAACAATTAACTGCCAAATGGATACATAGCATGCTGAAATACACTATTAGGCGCAATTAATAATAAATCAAATATTTCCTTGTAGTGTTGTGGAAAATTGAGCAGTCAACATTTGTTGGAATTTTGAATTACCTTCTCTCATTCATGTTATTACAATGTAAATACACAGGTATTGGTTGCCAGTTAAAGGGCCATATCTATTAAATGGGGGAAAAAATTATTCGGACCAACAGCTGGTTTAGAGAAAATGGATATTTTATATGAAAAGCCATCACTGTAATGACAAAAAAAAAAAAAAACTGACTTCACAATGCAATATTTCCAATTTTTTTCGTGTGTGTTATGTCATTAAAAGGAGGAGTGCACAGTGATTCAAGAATTTTTACAGAGCAATTAAATGTCCCATAAGCGGGGCACGGAGCGAAACAGGAGGAGCAGATGGAATCCTCTCATGCAGTGAGCCGTTATTCTTTCCAGAGGGACACGTTCGGAGTGGCACAGCGGCACACCCGGGTCCCCGTGCACCGTTCCTCTGCTCCGCGAATGTCGGGGAATAATTCTTTCTCTTTTCAAGGTGTCAGTTACACTAGCGTGCCTCGGGGGAGGCATGTCTTTTACGGCCATCGGCTAGCCCGGGCAAGACAAAGCACTGGGACACACTCCTGAAGTTGTCACTTGCGATTATCTTTAGTGTTTGTCTCACAAAAAAAAAAAGAAAGAGAAAAAAAAATAACAGACAGTCGCAGCGTGGCTGGATTCTAAAAGTGCAGCCAAGAAGGTAATGCTACACCCTAGCTGCCGCACATAACAATGTCAGATGCCGCGCGCCTGTTGGAACTGTTCCCCCCTTTCACACTGTAACCCTCCTTGCCACATACACACCCTGTCAAC